>NC_092336.1:621352500-621562500 GCF_046630445.1 Rutidosis leptorrhynchoides | reverse complement strand
TACAAGTAAACTTACAACTTAAGCATACAAGTACTCTTGCTAAAATCACTCTAAAAAGATTACAATGAATTATAAGAATGATATCAGATAATCTAAGAAAATATGAGTGCAAGAGGTGAGTCTTCAAATGCTTCAAGGCTTGGATTTTATAGGAAAGAAAAATTAGCCTGGAAGTTGTACGGCTCACCGCACGGGCGACCGTGGTTCGACCGTGTACCACTGACATCTGAATCATATAGCCGCTTTTGTCCTTCAAACTTTATCATTTTCCCTTGTTGGATGGCTGCAACTAAAGGCCATTTATCTCTGAAGTCATCCCCATTACCCTTTTTGTTTTGGACATAAGTGTAGAAGTTGACATGTCCTCAAAAGAAAAAAGTCTTCAAGCTTTGACCATTTGTCATTGATTTCTTAATTGGGTAATTGCAGATTTTTGTCTCTTGACAAAGCATTACCATCCAAAACTTCATTAACCCTTATTAATTACTTGTCATTTTGTTAATGGAAGTATCTTACTCTTTGGAACATTGTTACTTTTCGAATGAACTAGTTTGAATCTAGTTGGAATTTACTTGGAGATTATTACAACAATTTACTAGTTCATAATTAATAACACATATATAAAAATGGTACATAAGAGTCATGGGAGAGCACCTCTTTTGTTGAGACTTTTAATGACCATCATTAGTATGTATTAAATGACATTTTGTAATAAGACAAGAGTAAAACATTTTGTGTTTGATCTTATTTGAGCTTAAAATATTATTAAGATGTCTTTAAGTGTGATTAGTAAAAATTAACATCTTTTGGTTCAAAACTCTTTTGAAATCAAAGAAGGGAACTATTATAAGTATGTTTAAAAAGGTTTTTGTGACGATCGCTCCAAATCCATATGGACGAACAAGTCATTCATCGATCTCATTGTGAGGTATTTGACCTCTATATGATACGTTTTGTAAATATTGCATTCTTTTGAAAAGGCACACCATAAATGAATATTTAAATCAAAGGTTTTCGACATTTGATGATTTCTACATATAGACAATCACCGTAATATAATAGTTTACATTAGTACTTCCGTTGACAATGCAGTCAAAATAAGATACATGGTGATGATTTGGTGAATGCAACATTTCCTTGAAAAATATGTCATGTAAGACTCCATGCACATAGCTTGTCTAACATATAAGCAAACAGTGGAAGACTTCTAGGGAACCTGAGAATAAACATGCTAACAAGTGTCAACACAAAGGTTGGTGAGTTCATAGTTTTAATGTATCGTATAATCTGTATATAAAGGTGGATCACAAGATTTCATCAAAAATTTATCAATAGATTCTACGTAACAGAGCACCCTGGTAACTAAACTTTAACGCTATAATGATAATTACCCCATTCGTTTTAATACACGCAAACCAACGTGTCATAACTCAAATAACATACGTCCGTTAAAAGGCTAGCGCTCTAGCTCAGATGGGGATGTCAAGCCCTATGGATCCATATACAATTATTCATGCTCACCAGTCCATATCCTATGTACTGGCAGCTACTAGTTACCAAAGCTAAGGGATTTTCGGTTTAACTCAGTGTAGAATTTAGTATGTACTTGTGTCTTATTGCGTTTAAAATAAATTGCATGTATTCTCAGCCTAAAAATATTTAAAGTATTTAAAAAGGGAGACTATAAACTCACATTAGCAGCATATAAAGTCGTTCACCAAAATGTGACCGAAACTCGGATTACCAAATAACCGTAGATCTCAACCTAGAGAACATATGTTGGTCAATTAATGTCTATCAAGCTAGGTCAGGTCATAGTGTATCACAATCCTAATGCTCGAAATCGACATACAAAAGTTATCCAAAGTCGTTTCAAAAAGTCAATTTTGATAATAGTTCAACAAAACGAGACGTACCTTATATAAGGATTCATTTACTCGGTTGGTAATATTCAAAAATCCAATTTATCAATCTTACAAACAAGTTGTTTAAATATTAATTGCAGATTCAAAAGCAATTCCAATTAACGTCAATTATAATTCAGTTGATCATATCTTTTAATCCGTTCATCGAAACTATTCGATATCTAAATGAAAAGTTATTGATTTTTCGCCAGCTTTCCAAAAACATGTATATCATATACCTTTTACCAGTAATATATGTATTTAATTCGTGATCTATTATAAACTGTTTAACGACGAAATTTAGCATACACGTATGTATAAATATACATACTCGAGCACTAGACATGGATACACAATTAATATATAAAAGATAAAATATGAGTGCTTACGTATCAATATTGAGATTCAATATTGTAGGAAAGTACGTAGACGTAACGGAGATGATAAACACTAGGTTTGATTCATAAATATACCCCCGAACATTACCCATAATTTTCTTAGCTCTATCCCGCTTGAAAACCCATTTTGAAAGTGACACGCTCAAGACCTCGTCGTAGTATTTTATGTATAATATTAATACTACTACTACTACTACTACTACTACTAATAATAATAATAATACGATTAATAATAATAATAATATTAATCTTAATAATAATAATAATAATAATTATATAATAAATATATATATATATATATATATATATATATATATATATATATATATATATATATATATATATATATATATATATATATATATATATATATATATATATATATATATTTCTGTGAGAGAGTTCGAGAGAAAACAGATGACAAAATGAACCAAAAATCGACTTGCTTTATAGATGTTTTCTGGATCCAGCCTCCATGCGATCGCATGGAGTTTCTTTGGTATGCTCATGCGATCGCATGAGCTTAAATGACAGCTCACATTTGATTTGTTTTGTAGTTCGTCGACATATTTAAATATATTATATATAATATATATAATTTAAATTAATTAATTATATATTATATTATATTCTCGTGTATAGGTGACTTGTAATTTTTATTCCGATAAGTCGTACGTCGTCACTCGACTTATGTCCCGGTTCTGGTTTTTCGAATGTCCATTCGTACGCTGAGAAAACTGGCTCTTTACGTTTCGTGACTCGTACCTTTGTTAAAATATAGTCTTAAATTATCAATAAACTATATCACTCAAAGTGTATTTTAAACTTTCGAGTGTTTTGGTCATTTACTTCTATAAATCATCGTCTCGTAGTATATACATATATACATTTTCATTTTGAAATAGTGTTTTACTGTAGCAAAGTTACTGCAGAAAAGTTTTTTTACTGTAGCAAATAGTGATTTTCAAAAACACTGTAGCTTTTCGGGTGCTGTAGCAATTCGAAAATACCGTAGCAAATTAGTGTTTTACTGGTTCATCTTAAATGTTTTAGTTAACTTATCTAAATATCAATCGAATTAATAATCGAATGTTACTATCGTTTACTAAATAACTTGAAATCATGTATATATATATATATATATGCACATTAAGTTATATATATATTGTTCGTGAATCTTCGAGAACAGTCAAAAAATAATTGATTACATGAATATAGTTCCAAAACTTTGAGACTCAACATTACAGACTTTGCTTATTGTGTCGAAAACATTAAATCATTTAAAGATAAAGTTTAAATTTGATCAGAAATTTCCGGGTCATCACAGTACCTACCCGTTAAAGAAATTTCGTCCCGAAATTTAAGTGAGGTCGTCATGGCTAACAATAAAAATGTTTTCATGATGAATATGAGTTGATAAATAGAATTTTATCACCGTTGAATAATATGGATAAAACAATCCGATTTCTTGAAGCGTATGAGAGAAGTTATCGTAAAAGAGTGAAATGAAATAATAGAGATTCGTCTTAACTTTTGACGTAGTTACGATTGATTTCCGGAATTTAAGGAATAGAAAATCTTCATAATCTAAATAAGATTTGATTCTTCGAAATTTAAGGAAATTAAGATTTCCTTTAAATGCGTAATCTGCCTCAATTGTTATGTCTGATATTTTTCTATAAATTAACCACTTCCGTTTCATTATTTTCACCACTCCTACATCTTCTTCCTTATTTCATACTTCCAAAAGATTGTGAAATGCTTAATCTAGTTCTGATTCTTGATATTTTCTTGGCTATCGTATCCTTCATTCTTCTTTTTCATCTGCCACCAGAGGAAGTTATTTTCTTCTACTATTAGCTTGGGGTTATAGTATTTTTCATTCTCCCGTGTCTTTATATTGCTATACGCATTGATATACACTGTTTGTAATATATGTGTTGTTGTCAGACTTTATATTTTCCCTTATATTTAGGAGCTTCATGCTTTCGTTTTTCCTTCCCGACTTCAAGTCAAGCGAATAATGGTCCAAAATTCGTACCTATATATTTCGGAATGAACATAGTTAATGTTCTAAGAAAGAAATTGTAATGGAACGATCTTGATTTGTCAAATTACCAGAATATCTGGAAAAGACCGAATCATCAAGAAAAGTATTTTCCTGATGTATTTAGAGATTAAATAGAATGAAAGAGTTATGTAACATGGTTCATGATGAGGGTGTGATATGTGAACCTTTATCACATTCCATTAGAAACTCAGCATGACTTACTGTAATATAATCACGTTGATCAAGTGTCATTATATTATACTAACTCATGCTTCAATTCCCAACATTACTTCAAAACATCTATTTTTCGAATTTTTTAGATTTTAGAAACTAAAGTAGTTTCTTTTATGATGTAACACAGATAGCGCGAAGAGATAAATAATTTTAGACAATAATTGTTAGGAAGATATCTTCAGAAATATCGAAGATATTTATAATGAAAGATATGATAGGTATTCGTTAATGACTTCAGCAGATACTGAATCATTTGGATTCTTTGAAGGCAGGTTTAGTCTTTGTGATTTGTCCACAGCTTCCTTCATGGTCTGCTCAATCCGTTTTCCAGTTCCAAACCTTCTCTTTTTCTCAGCTTTACCACCATACTATTCTTTATCATTAAACTTTTAACTGTTAAGGTCGTTTATAGTTTTTGCTGCTTCATCAGCATTTTACCAAAATTCGGAGAACTAGTTCCGTAGTTTGGGGCGTTTTTCAGAAACTTCACATTCGAAGTATGTAAGTCTAGAAGATAGATGTTATCTATATATAACTGTTGTCGTAGAAAATGCTACGAGATTCAAAATACTGATTGCTAATTCTCGGTGGTTGGTATGGCAATTATTTTTACAAGATGTGGATGAGTACATGATAGGGTTTCAATGAGTATAAGGTTTTTTCAAAAGGTCAAGGATTAATAAAGTTGTTGGTAAATTTACTGCTAATGTGGTGAAACATGAAAGGTTCCCCAGTAACAAGAACGTATATGTCAAGGTTATAATAAGGCTAATCTGAAAAGTCGAAGTTGACTAGTTGAAAGTGTGATAAAATTAGATACTTTGAAAAGGAATTGCAAGATTATTTTCGATAATAACAATGCTAAAGGATCTTTCACGGTTTTGAAGTCAAAGTATAGCTTTGAAAGATGTAGAGATCTAAGAATGATATCACTTGTTAAATCTTGACTTGGATTCTGATCCATCAATATCAGAATATGTAATTGAATTTGTATGAAAACGATTGTATATCGCTGTGAGCATAGTTAATAATTTTTGAATCAAAGTTGAAGAATGTACAGTATAACATATTAATTGTGAACTTATATATTTCCCGGGAATTACCTACCCGTTAAAGATTTCATAAGTAATATTTTGTAGAAAAGAATTTTCATTACAGTCTTTATGAAAATATATGTATGCATATTTCTTCAGATGTAATACGGATTTAATGAGTTAATATCATATTAAGCTCATTTGATTTTCGGCTTGACTTAGAAATGATTAATCTCTAAAACATTAAAGATTACATAATCTTTGCGGAGTTTTTCACTAATGAAATCAATACTTTATTATTTATTCTTATTGATATTCCTCGGTGAAGGATGTTGGTGCTCGTGGAATTTTTGTGAACCTTACAAGGCATAGATGATGTTTTTTGGAAAGTTTCGAGTATATCAAAATTGAAAATGTAAAATCAATTATGTAATTGATTAATACACTTGGTTTATTATGAAATGGAATTCATTGGGTTGAAACAGAGATTGTAGTTAACAATGGTTAAGTTGTTAAGGAAGGATGTACATCATTGCATATTAGTAATATGAACTAACCGAGTAGTACCTACCAGTTAAGATTCACACGTAATAGCTTAGTACGAAAAGATTTATTTTGATTTCAAAATTCATATATATTAAATATACATAAAATTTCTTCAGGGGAAATGAGTTAATACTTCATCGGTTATTGTTGCTGGTATTTCTTGGTAACTACGGTGCGTATGACGTTGATGCTCGTGGAACAGATTGTGAAGTTGAGGTTTGCGATGCGGATGTTGTTGGTGGTGGTAATGGTACTGTTGGTGTTGTTGTCGATGGTACTGTTGATGCCGGTGATGGTGCTAGTGCTTGTAACCTTTGCACCACATTCTCCAAAGTTATTACCCGAGCGCGAAGCTCGTTGACTTCTTCTATTACACCGGGGTGATTGTCGGTTCGGACGAGTTGACGAATAAGATCTAGAATTTGAGATAATATATAATCGTGACGAGACACTCTGGAAATGAGAGAGAAAATGGTGTCTCGAATAGGTTCGCCGGTAAGTGCTTCAAGTTCTTTGCCAAGAGGGCAATGTGGTGGATGGAAGGGATCACCTTCTTCTTGTCTCCAGTGATTAAGTAGACTACGAACCCATCCCCAATTCATCCAGAATAGATGATGGTTAATTGGTTGATCCATTTCGGTTACACTGTCTTCGGAATTCAGGTGAATATCCATATCGGAATAGCTGTCGGAGTTTAAGGAATTTGAACTAGATACGGGATCCATCTTGTATAATTAGGGAGATGGTTTTTGATATGAATTAGATTATATAATTTAGTTTGGTATTTTTCAATACATAATTTACATATGTATATATAATACCAAATTCCATAAATCACGGAGAAATTTTCGGAAGATGTCAGGAAAAGTTTACAGTAACAGATACGCTAAGATATAAATTTTTATCTATACACTATTTATGCAATAAATGCAGAAAAACGTGTCTAGACTTAAGAATGATAAGCATGTAATTTCCGACAAGAAATGATAAGCAAAAATTTTAACATGCAGACACGGTCGAAGTCCAGACTTACTAATGCATCTTAACAACTATCAGTTAGACACACTCATGCAAGACCTGGTTTGCTAAGACCAACGCTCTGATACCAACTGTGATGATCGCTCCAAATCCATATGGACGAACACGTCATTCATTGATTTCATTGCGAGGTATTTGACCTCTATATGATACGTTTTGTAAATATTGCATTCTTTTGAAAAGGCACACCATAAATGAATTTTTAAATCAAAGGTTTTTGACATCTGATGATTTCTACATATAGACAATCACCGTAATATAATAGTTTACATTAGTACTTCCGTTGACAATGCAGTCAAAATAAGATACATGGTGATGATTTGGTGAATGCAACGTTTCCTTGAAAAATATGCCATGTAAGACTCCATGCACATAGCTTGTCTAACATATAAGCAAACAGCGGAAGACTTCTAGGGAACCTGAGAATAAACATGCTAACAAGTGTCAACACAAAGGTTGGTGAGTTCATAGTTTTAATGTATCGTATAATCTGTATATAAAGATGGATCACAAGATTTCATCAAAAATTTATCAATAGATTCTAAAAAAACAGAGCACCCTAGTAACTAAACTTTAACGCTGTACTGATAATTACCCAATTCGTTTTAATACACGCAAACCAACGTGTCATAACTCAAATAACATACGTCCGTTAAAAGGCTAGCGCTCTAGCTCAGACGGGGATGTCATGCCCTATGGATCCATATACAATTATTCACGCCCACCAGTCCATATCCTATGTACTGGCAGCTACTAGTTACCAAAGCTAAGGGATTTTCGGTTTAACTCAGTGTAGAATTTAGTATGTACTTGTGTCTTATTGCATTTAAAATAAATTGCATGTATTCTCAGCCCAAAAATATTTAAAGTATTTAAAAATGGAGACTATAAACTCACCTTAGCAGCATATAAAGTCGTTCACCAAAATGTGACCGAAACTCAGATTACCAAATAACCGTAGATCTCAACCTAGAGAACATATGTTGGTCAATAAATGTTTATCAAGCTAGGTCAGGTCATAGTGTATCACAATCCTAATGCTCGAGATCGACATACAAAAGTTATCCAAAGTCGTTTCAAAAAGTCAATTTTGATAATAGTTCAACAAAACGAGACGTACCTTATATAAGGATTCATTTACTCGGTTGGTAATATTCAAAAATCCAATTTATCAATCTTACAAACAAGTTGTTTAAATATTAATTGCAGATTCAAAAGCAATTCCAATTAACATCAATTATAATTCAGTTGATCATATCTTTTAATCCGTTCATCGAAACTATTCGATATCTAAATGAAAAGTTATTGATTTTTCACCAGCTTTCCAAAAACATGTATATCATATACCTTTTACCAGTAATATATGTGTTTAATTCGTGATCTATTATAAACTGTTTAACGAAGAAATTTAGCATACACGTATGTATAAATATATATACTCGAGCACTAGACATGGATACACAATTAATATATTAAAGATAAAATATGAGTGCTTACGTATCAATATTGAGATTCAATATTGTAGGAAAGTATGTAGACGTAACGGAGATGATAAACACTAGGTTTGATTCATAAATATACCCCCAAACATTACCCATAATTTCCTTAGCTCTATCCCGCTTGAAAACCCATTTTGAAAGTGACACGCTCAAGACCTCGTCGTAGTATTTTATGTATAATATTAATACTACTACTAATAATAATGATAATAATAATAATACGATTAATAATAATAATATTAATCTTAATAATAATTATATAATAAATATAATATATATATATATATATATATATATATATATATATATATATATATATATATATATATATATATATATATATATATATTTCTGTGAGAGAGTGCGAGAGAAAATAGATGACAAAATGAACCAAAAATCGACTTGCTTTATAGATGTTTTATGGATCCAGCCTCCATGCGATCGCATGGAGTTTCTTTGGTATGCTCATGCGATCTCATGAGCTTAAATGACAGCTCACATTTGATTTGTTTTGTAGTTCGTCGACATATTTAAATATATTATATATAATATATATAATTTAAATTAATTAATTATATATTATATTATATTCTCGTGTATAGGTGACTTGTAATTTTTATTCTGATAATTCGTACGTCATCACTCGACTTATGTCCCGGTTCCGGTTTTTCGAATATCTATTCGTACGCTGAGAAAACTGGCTCTTTACGTTTCGTGACTCGTACCTTTGTTAAAATATAGTCTTAAATTATCAATAAACTATATCACTCAAAGTGTATCTTAAACTTTCGAGTGTTTTGGTCATTTACTTTTATAAATTATCGTCTCGTAGTATATTGATAATGCTAAAAACGAACATATATTTCATAGCATTATTCCTCAAGAAAGACAAGCTTTTAGTTGCAATTGTTCTATTTACAAGTGATATTCGTTTAAATATTAAAAGGTGAAGACAAAAGACAGATTCGACGAATTGAAGACGCAAACGACCAAAAAGCTCAAAAGTACAAAATACAATCAAAGAGGTTCCAATTATTGATAAGAAACGTCTCGAAATTACAAGAGTACAAGATTCAAAACGCAAAGTACAAGATATAAAATAGTACGCAAGGACGTTCGAAAATCCGGAACCGAGACCAGAGTCATCTCTCAACGCTCGATGCAACGGACTAAAAATTACAAGTTAACTATGTATATAAATATAATATAATATATAATTAATTATATTAATTATATATATATTATATTTATAAAATAAATCGTCGGCAAACAAAGAGCCAAATGTGGGTGAGCTGTAAAAACGATCTCCGCGACTCGCGGAGTTTGAAGAAGAAAAGGGCCGCGAGTCGCGGAGCCCCAAATGTTGAAACTGCCTATAAAGCTCGCGCATTCTGATCGTAAAAAAATATCCAATATATCTCTCTCTCAATATATACGTAAATATATATATATAATTTATATTTTAATTTTAATTTTAATTTTAAATCCTAATAATAAGGGTATGTTAGCGAATGTTGTAAGGGTGTAAGTCGAAATTCTGTCCGTGTAACGCTACGCTATTTTTAATCATTGTAAGTTATGTTCAACCTTTTTAATTTAATGTCTCGTAGCTAAGTTATTATTATGCTTATTTAATCCGAAGTAATCATGATGTTGGGATAATTACTAAAATTGGGTAATTGGGCTTTGTACCATAATTGGGGTTTAGACAAAAGAACGACACTTGTGGAAATTAGACTATGGGCTATTAATGGGCTTTATATTTGTTTAACTAAATGATAGTTTGTTAATGTTAATATAAAGATTTATAATTGAACGTCCCTATAAATAACCATATACACTCAATCGGACACGATGGGCGGGGTATTTATATGTACGAATAATCGTTCATTTAACCGGACACGGGAATGGATTAATAGCCACTAGAATTATTAAAACAGGGGTGAAATTATGTACAAGGACACTTGGCATAATTGATAACAAAGTATTAAAACCTTGGGTTACACTCAGTCGACATCCTGGTGTAATTATTAAACAAAGTATTAAAATCTTGTTACAGTTTAAGTCCCCAATTAGTTGGAATATTTAAACTTCGGGTATAAGGATAATTTGACGAGGACACTCGCACTTTATATTTATGACTGATGGACTGTTATGGACAAAAACCAGACGGACATATTAAATAATCCAGGACAAAGGACAATTAACCCATGGGCATAAAACTAAAATCAACACGTCAAACATCATGATTACGGAAGTTTAAATAAGCATAATTCTTTTATTTCATATTTAATTCTCTTTATTTTATATTTAATTGCACTTCTAATTATAGCACTTTTATTTATTGTTATTGTATTTAATTGCACTTTTAATTATCGTACTTTTTAATTATCGCAAGTTTATTTTATCGCACTTTTATTTATCGCAATTTCATTATCGTTATTTACTTTACGCTTTAAATTAAGTCTTTTATTTATTTAATATTTTACATTTTGTTTTAACTGCGACTAAAATTTTAAAATCGACAAACCGGTCATTAAATGGTAAAAACTCCCCTTTATAATAATAATATTACTTATATATATATTTGTATTTTTATAAAAGTAAACTAATATAGCGTTAAGCTTTGTTTAAAGATTTTTCCTGTGGAACGAACCGGACTTACTAAAAACTACACTACTGTACGATTAGGTACACTGCCTATAAGTGTTGTAGCAAGGTTTAAGTATATCCATTCTATAAATAAATAAATATCTTGTGTAAAATTGTATCGTATTTAATAGTATTTCCTTGTAAAATATAAAGCTATTTTATATACACCTCGCACGACATCAAGTTATTTTTGGCGCCACTGCCGGGGAACAATCTAACTCTTAAACGCCGAAAGCGCAACGCTAATAATTATAAAATAAAAAAAAAGATTTTTATTTTTAGTTTACTTTTATAAAAATACGTTTTTGTAAAAATACGTTTTAAATATTCGAAAACATAGAAAAAAAACAAAAATATAAATATTTTTAAGAGTTTATTAAATATTTAAGTTTTATAAAGTTTCTTTATTTTTATTTTATAAAAATATAAGTTTTATTTAAATATTTTGTGTTTATTTAGAACAAAAAAAACCGAAAAAAAGAAAAAAAAAATTTTAATATATATATATAAATCTATTTTTAAGATTTTTTTAAAATTATAAAGTAGTTCTATTTTTATTTTAGTTTTTAAATATAAGTTTTTATTATATAAATATTTTTATTTAAACATAAAATATAAAATAGAATATAAAAAAAAACGCGTCGAATTTTAATCAACCTGTCATTTGAATTTTGGAACCCCGCGACTCGCGGAGTTTGCAGCTTCGAATACCGCGACTCGCGGAGCCACCCTGACACCGACAGAAACCCTAATCAGCATTTATTACGGATAATTATTATTATTATTAATAATAAACCCTAATTACTTAATTATTATTATAATTAGTTTAAGTTTTTAAATTAAATTGTATTTTAAATTTTAATTAGTTTTATTATATATAAAAATTAATAGTTTTATAAAATAAATAATATAAAAATAATATTTTTATAAAAATTGTAATTTTTACAACTTTTTGTATATTTTTATATTTTGTCCCTTTTTAATTGTTTTAGCGTAATATTTGTATTTTTCGCTCGTATTTAGTTTTGTCCATAGTTATTTTTTTTACTTCTAGATTTTTAGGCTTTGCCGTAAAATCCCTTAAGTGCCTTTTCTTTAGACTAAGATTTAAGTACTTTAGAATTTTGCGACGCCTTTTTAAGTTTTAGTTTCTTTTTAAGTTATTTCCATTTGAGATATAGTTTTACTTGTCAGCTTTAAGACGCAACTTTTAGTTTTAAATTTTTAGTTCCTTTTTAAGTTTAGACGCGCTATTTTCTTATTTTTAGACACCTTTTACCTATGTATCAATTATCATTCCAATTAGTAATCTCAATTTGCGATTATAATTTTAAGTTAGTGATAGTAATAAGGTTGGGTTAGTCTAGTGTTTTTAAGTTCTATAAGTCACTCTTTTTCTTTCTTATTTTTATTTTTCGATCTTTTTCCGACGCGCTCTTTTTCTTTCTTATTTCTCGCTATTCTAGTTTTTAGGACATAGATTTTTATTCTACTTCTTATCTAAATTTCTTAAAATTACGAAAATTTATTTTAAGTGGTTAAATTGATAGACATCAAAATTTTCTGGTTCGTAGTAATAGTTGGATTTGTACGTGGACCGGGTTATTGGAGCCAAACAGTCCTCAATTATTGAGACCAAACGAATCCTGCCCCTCTGTGGCATCTTTTGGCTATTCGAAACGTGAGCAAAATTAGAAAAGTCTATTAATTGGATAACTTATATAATTTTTCTTTCCTTTTAAAAACTAATAGGATATTCAGTGAATGCACCGAGCAAGACGTTCACCACCTTTTGTACGTTCACCACCTGTAACTAGATCAAGACATTTAGCAAATATTAGCGCCATTGATTTTTCTTTAGAATCGTCATCCAGTCAACCAAGTACTCCAGTTCAAATTTCCGATAATCCATTTTTTGAACCCGACCTCACAATTGAGAATCCGGAGAATATTCAGGGACGATTCATAGATCCTGAACCATTAAATTTTCCTCCGGAACCACCAATCATTCAAACAGAGATTGTTGAGGAACGAACCATTAAATCAGAATCCTCTAGTGATTCCGATTCAACAAATTCAATTATGGAGAATCTGGAACCTTTAAGTATGGAAGACCGAATGAGAGCTAAACGCACTGGCCAAGGTCACGCAATTACTCATCCAGACATTAATGCGCCAGATTATGAAATCAAAGGACAAATTCTACACATGGTGACTAATCAATGCCAATTTAGTGGTGCGCCAAAGGAAGATCCAAATGAACATCTTCGTACCTTTAATAGGATCTGCACACTATTTAAAATCCGAGAAGTGGAGGATGAACAGATATATCTCATGTTATTTCCCTGGACTTTAAAGGGAGAAGCCAAAGATTGGTTGGAATCGTTACCTGAAGGGGCGATTGATACATGGGACGTTTTATTTGAAAATTTTCTTAAACAATTCTTTCCGGCATCTAAAGCCGTAAGACTTCAAGGAGAAATTGTTACGTTCACACAGAAACCGAATGAAACTCTATATGAGGCGTGGACAAGATTTGGAAAGTTATTAAGAGGATGTCCGCAACATGGTTTAGATACCTGTCAAATAGTACAAATATTCTACCAAGGATGCGACATCACTACAAGGAAAGACATAGATATAGCAGCTGGTGGTTCCATTATGAAGAAAACCGAAACTGATGCTTATAAAATTATTGATAACACTGCTTCCCACTCACATGAGTGGCACCAAGAAAAAGATATCGTTAGATCATCTAAAGCAGCTAGAGCCGATTCTAGCCATGACTTAGATTCCATTTCCGCAAAGATAGATGCTGTGGAGAGACGAATGGAAAAGATGACTAAAGATATACACTCAATACGAATTAGTTGTGAGCAGTGTGGAGGACCACATTTGACAAAAGATTGTCTCAGTATTGAATTAACAATGGAACAAAGAGAGAATATTTCATACATAAACCAAAGGCCTGGAAATAATTATCAGAATAATTATCAACCGCCAAGACCGATCTACAATCAAAATCAGAATTATAACAGAAATATTTCATACAACAACCAACAAGGTCCTAGCAATCAACAAGTGTCCAACAATAATTACAATCAGCAAAGACCTAATTTTCAAAACAAACCACCACAACCCGATGATAAAAAGCCGAATTTAGAAGATATGATGACGAAGCTAGTTGAAACTCAAACGCAGTTTTTCACATCTCAAAAACAAACCAATGAACAAAATGCTCAAGCATTTAGAAATCATCAAGCTTATATTCAAAATCTGGAACAAGAAGTAAGTAACCTAGCAAGGTTAATAGGTGAAAGAAAACCGAGAAGTTTACCTAGTGATACAAATGCTAACCCCCAGAATGAAACAGCTAAAGCCATTACCACAAGAAGTGGTACAACACTTAAACCACCTGAAATACCTGTAACTTCTGATGAAGCTATTCCTACTCCACAAGAACCACAACCTGAACAAGATAAGGAAAAAGAACCGGTAGTTGAAAAGGTTAATGAAGATAACACAGTTAAGGATAAACCTTATGTTAAACCATACCAACCACCACTTCCTTACCCGAGTAAAATGAAGAAAGAGAAACTTGAAGCCGAGCAATCCAAATTCTTGGATATGCTTAAACAGATAAATGTAAATCTTCCTTTCATTGATGTAATTTCAGGAATGCCTAGATATGCTAAATTCTTGAAAGATCTAATCACAAATAGAAAGAAAATGGAAGAACTCTCGGCTGTTAATATGAATGCTAATTGTTCAGCAGTGCTGTTGAATAAGATACCAGAAAAACTATCTGATCCAGGAAGTTTCACAATTCCATGTTTTCTGGGTAGTCTTAGTTCAATAGAAGCATTGGCAGACTTAGGTGCTAGTATAAATCTAATGCTGTATTCACTATACGCTAAACTAGACCTTGGAGAATTGAAACCAACAAGAATAAGCATACAACTAGCCGATCGATCAATAAAATATCCTAGAGGGATAATGGAGAACATGCTAGTTAAAGTTGGTACTTTTGTATTTCCAGTAGATTTTGTTGTTCTAGACATGGAAGAAGATTCTCAAGTTCCTCTCATATTAGGAAGACCATTCTTAAACACGGCTAAAGCAATGATAGACGTGTTTGGTAAGAAATTGACCCTAAGTATAGAGGATGAGAGTGTTACCTTTTCAGTTGATAGAGCAATGCAACAACCACAATCTGCAGATGATACATGTTATTATATTCAAACTATAGATGCACATGCAAAATTATTAGAAGAATTTCCAGAATTACAAGGAACAGGAGAATGTTCTTTAGGAGAAGGAACTGAACCAATTGATGAAGCTGAAATATTAGCTACACTAATGGCTAATGGATATGAACCAATAACAGAAGAAATTCAAATGCTAAAAGAAGAAGACATATATCGATATAAATCATCAATAGAAGAACCACCGAAATTAGAGTTAAAGCCACTTCCAAACCATTTGGAATACGCTTATTTACATGGTGAATCTGAATTACCTGTAATAATATCGTCTTCTCTTACTGAAAATGAGAAATCACAACTCATTTCTGTGTTGAAAGCTCATAAACCAGCCATTGCATGGAAGATTCATGATATTAAAGGAATAAGTCCTTCGTATTGCACACATAAAATCCTTATGGAAGAAGGGCATAAAACGTATGTGCAACGCCAACAAAGACTAAATCCTAATATGCAAGATGTAGTTAAAAAAGTAATTATTAAACTACTAGATGCAGGTTTAATATATTCAATTTCTGATAGTCCATGGGTAAGCCCAGTTCAATGCGTGCCTAAGAATGGTGGCATGACTGTCATTACAAATGAGAAAAATGAGCTTATTCCTACTAGGACTGTAACAGGATGGCGTGTGTGTATTGATTATAGAAAATTAAATGACGCCACCAGAAAAGATCACTTTCCCTTACCTTTCATTGATCAAATGTTGGAAAGATTAGCCGGAAATAGTTACTATTGTTTTCTAGATGGATTTTCCGGATATTTTCAAATTCCAATAGCACCCGAGGACCAAGAGAAAACCACGTTCACGTGCCCTTATGGTACTTTTGCTTACAAACGCATGCCATTTGGACTTTGCAACGCCCCTGCAACCTTTCAAAGGTGTATGATGGCGATTTTTCATGACATTATTGAAGAATGCATGGAAGTTTTCATGGATGACTTTTCAGTCTTCGATGATACATTTGAATCATGTCTAGTTAATCTGGAACGAATGCTTATTAGATGCGAACAATCAAATCTAGTACTTAATTGGGAGAAATGCCATTTCATGGTTAAAGAAGGCATCGTTCTTGGATATAAAATTTCAAAAGAAGGAATTGAAGTGGATAGAGCTAAAGTAGATGTAATTGCTAAACTTCCACATCCCACCAATGTTAGAGGAGTTAGGAGTTTCTAGGGCATGCCGGTTTTTACCGACGTTTCATAAAAGATTTTTCTAAAATTGCTACTCCTATGAATAAACTCCTAGAAAAGGATGCTCCATTCATCTTTTCAGATGAATGTATTAAATCTTTTAATATTCTTAAAGAGAAACTCACTAATGCACCGATCATGATAACACCAAATTGGAATCTACCGTTTGAACTTATGTGCGATGCAAGTGATTTTGCAATGGGAGCCGTTTTAGGACAAAGGATTGAAAAACGATTTCAACCTATATATTATGCTAGTAAGACGTTACAAGGAGCACAAACGAATTACACAACTACTGAAAAAGAACTCCTTGCTATTGTCTTTGCTTTTGACAAATTTCGTTCATATCTCGTCCTAGCAAAAACGGTGGTCTATACCGACCATTCTGCTCTTAGATACCTATTTTCGAAACAAGATGCTAAACCAAGATTAATCCGCTGGATCTTACTCTTACAAGAATTCGATATTGAAATCCGAGATAAAAGAGGAGCAGAAAATCTCGCCGCTGATCATCTTTCTCGTCTTGAAAATCCTGAATTAGAAATTCTAAATGAATCAGCCATACAAGACAACTTCCCTGATGAATATCTATTGAAGATAGATTATAATGAAATTCCATGGTTTGCAGACTATGCAAATTACTTAGTTTGTGGATTCCTTGAGAAAGGATTGTCGTACCAAAAACGAAAGAAATTCTTTAGTGATATAAAACACTATTTCTGGGAAGATCCACATCTTTTTAAAAGTTGTCCAAATGGAATAATACGCCGATGTGTATTTGGAAATGAAGCTAGTAAAATTTTAAACCATTGTCACACAGGACCAACAGGAGGGCATTATGGGCCTCAACTAATAGCAAGAAAAGTTTACGATGCTCGATTCTATTGTCCTACAATTTACAAACACGCACACCTTCTTTGCAAATCCTGTGATGCATGTCAAAGGGCCGGAAAAATAAGTCAACGTGATGAAATGCCACAAAATGTCATACAAGTATGTGAAGTATTTGACATTTGGGGTATTGAATTTATGGGTCCATTTCCAAAATCTCATAATAATCTCTACATTCTCGTTGCCATTGATTATGTATCTAAATGGGCAGAAGCACAAGCTCTCCCAACTAATGATGCACGAGTTGTAGTCAACTTTTTAAAATGTCTTTTTGCAAGGTTTGGAACACCGAAAGCTTTAATAAGTGATCGGGGTACTCATTTCTGTAATAATCAACTTGAGAAAGTTCTTAAAAGATATGGAGTAACTCATAAAATCTCCACTGCTTATCATCCACAAATAAGTGGACAAGTTGAAAATACCAACTGAGCTTTAAAACGTATTCTAGAGAAAACCGTAGGATCAAATCTGAAGGAATGGTCCATTAAATTGGAGGATGCACTCTGGGCTTTTAGAACAGCCTACAAAACTCCAATTAGAACCACACCTTTTAGACTCGTTTACGGAAAAGCATGTCATCTTCCAGTAGAAATTGAACACAAAGCATTTTGGGCTTTAAGACATGTAATCTTGATTTACATGAAGCTGGACGTCTACGATTAAGTCAACTAAACGAATTAGAAGAATTAAGACATGAAGCATACGAAAATTTGTTAATCTTTAAAGAAAGAAAGAAGAAATGGCATGATAAAAGAATCAGAAGTTTAAAAGAATTTAAAGAAGGAGACAGAGTTCTTCTTTTCAATTCACGATTCAAGCTATTTCCTGGAAAATTGAAATCACGATGGTCTGGACCATTCATAGTCAAAAGAGTTTTCCCATACGGAACGATAGAATTAATAAATTCAAATGGAATTGAATTTAAAGTTAATGGTCACAGAGTTAAACACTACATAGATAGTCCGATGGAATTCGACAATGAAGTTAATCACAATTTCGATACCACAGCTAACTAAGTGTGGGGAGAATCAAGTCTTTAAAGGATAATATGTATTTTTGTTAGAGTTAGATTGTCTGTTTTTGTGTAGTTCTCGAAAATGGAACCCGAATGGTCTTTCCCTAGCAGAACCTAAAGAACTAGTCTTCTCCCCCCATTCTGAATTTTTATTTTTTTAGGAAATGAAGACTGCCTGTGAACTAAACCATGGTCTAATGCTACACGCTTTGATCACTAAACGTAATAATGACACACTACCAAGTGAAATAGTATCAGTAATCAGAGAAAGATTGGACAGAGTAAGAAAAGAATCCAGATGCGAAGATAATAAGTTACAATTTGTAAAGGAAAATCAAAATCCGCAGCGAAAAGAAGAGCACGACACCTTGAAAGATGTCACAAATGCGGAAAATGGTCACATGGAGGTAAATGTTCAAATAATCAAACCTATTCAAATACCGAATTTATTACTTTATGCAGAGACGAACCGTTCATATGTTTAGAAGAAAAAACACTGAATGCTCGAGGTTACGCCTATGTAGCCATGGAAAACCAATTAAACCGACTATCTTATGAATGGGATAGATCATATAACTAAGAATACTATCTCACAGGTAAGTCTGTACAGTTTTTTTTTATTTTTAACCTTTTGATAATAAACGCTAATTTGTTCGCTAAAAAGTATTAAATTGGTATTGAATAAAATTAGGTTTGGCGACCGAAATTATTGATATCATACAAAAATTTATTACATCACTGCGAAATTTAACGTTTATTCTTAAGGTATAAATATCTTTAATCAATCAACCCAAAATATTTCAAAAATTCGTCATTAGTTAAATTAGGTCTTGGAACCGAAATTACTTTACCGAAAAGAGGGGCGCATATTTTTGATAATATTTGATTGATTAAAGTGGGATAAAAGCCAAAAAGATTTTTAATTTTATTTTTACCATGTTTTTAAAATTAATATATAAATCTTAAAATTAATATTGTAAACTTTGTAAAAACAATATATTTAAAATTGTAAATATTGGAAAAATTAATATAAGTTTGGTGTGAATTTTTAATTTTTAAAATATGAATTTTTAATTTTAAGCATTTCAAATTTTAAGTTTAGTATGAATTTTTTAATATTAGTTTTGAATTTTATGTATTTTTAATTTAAGTTGGTGTGAATTTAAAAACAAAAATTTACTTTATCTCATTAAGTTAAAAATATGATTTTTAAAATTCGTCGTAAGTTGAAGACTTGGTCATTTGAACCGAAATTGCTTTACCCGAGGGAGGGACGAGAACTTTTATTATCATTATTTTTAATCTTATTGAATTAAAGTATGCCAAAAACATTAAAAAAAACCAAAAATCTTAGCTTTTAAAACAATCGCTACAAAAAGACAAATTTTAAAATTTTGTCGAAGGACGGACTAGGACATCGATCCGAAACGACCTCATCCTAAATAACAAGGGAAACAAAATTTTAAAATTAATTACTTAATTGTTTTAATTAGTATAAGATGTTTAAAAAAAATACAAACTCCGTGACTCGCGGAGTTTGAAGGGTAAAATACCGCGACTCGCGGAGTTCCAAAAATACAGAAAAAAATAAAAGGGCCAAAACTGATCAGTTGCACAACCCAACACACCACAAATACTGCGAAACAAAGCCGAAAAAACCCGAAAAAACACTCCCAAATTCACAATTTTTGACCGTTAATCATCAAATTTTTTACTAAAATCATGTTAAGAAGGATGCTATCAAGGAATTACTCAAGAAAAACGGTAAATTTCTACACCTAAACACCATTTAATCCGAAAATTAGTGTTCTTGAGCAATTTTATACCCAATTTGATTTTGATGCTTTTTAGTGTAATTATGCTTAAATTGTTTATGTATTATGCTTGTATAACCTAGATTGATGCTATTTAACATGATTAGAAGCCTTAAACTTCAAATTTTGAGTAATCTAGAGTTTGTGTTCTTGAGCAAATTTGGGGCTTTTTGATATAAACAGGTTATGGCCGATTTTTGTCATGAATTGTTGCTAAATTAAGTAGTGTAACATGTTTAGGTAGTTAAATGATCCAAACTTTGAGCCTAAACATGATTTTGAGAATTAAAGTGGACTTTTTCAAGTCTAAAATTCATGAACTTGATTTTTGAGAGATAATGCCATTTGAAACTTGTTTAATTGCTAGTAATGATTATTTTGACATGTTATTTGAGTTGAATGCTTATGAACTTGGCGAACATTTTCGTATATGCTTATTTGAAAAAGTGTAGATTTGATGAAAATATGAAAATGAGCTTAAGTTTGATATAAATTGATCATGTCATTGTAATTATTTTGATTGATGATTTCGCTGACAATAATGCATATTTGGATGCATAAAAATTGTGTTTGATGTGTTTTGCAGACTGAAAGGGGTGAATCTTCATCCCAAGCTCGCAATGCTCCTGCTGAGAATGCGGAACAACAGGAGGTGGATAACTACTACAAAAAAAAGATATACCTCATCCAGTCATGACATTTTCTGATATGCACTTGGAAGATTTGCACCCGAACCTGAGATTTGACAGACTTTGGATAGATTATCCAAAATACCAAAGGGGTTTGCATACTCTTCATTCTAAAGTTGTTGAAGTACCTAGGGTCATAGAATGGGGACCATTAGAAGCTGTAGAATTGGCCGGGCCAATTAGGGAATTACTTGCACAGAGGTACGGTAATTCTACTTTTAACGATTGGGTACGGTCAACATACGTAGACCTGTATATAAAGTATGGTGTGAAGAATTGTTGTGTAGTATAGAATTAAATGATCGGGTAGCTAGTTTAACCGATCGATCTTTTATTAGATTTTTGTTAGGAGGTTCGATGCGCCACATGTCTTTACTAGACATGGCTCAGGCTTTACATATATATACGCCTGAGGAGTTAGCATCTGCCGATTATAGAGGGTTGATACTAAATGGTAGAAAGATAGACGAAAATTTTGATACGCATGGTGTATGGAGTCAAATGACTAGCCATCACCGATTTAAAGGGGGAAATTACTCTTATTTGGATATAGATAGAGCAGAGTTAAGAGTAATTCATAGGTTTTTAGCTAATTCGATTACACAAAGAGGTAAGAATAAGGAAAAGTTAAATGAACAGGATTTGTTTTACCATATGTGTATTCGAGACCCATAAAGCGCTGTAAGTATACCTTATTGTGTAGGTTATTATTTATCAGCTATGGTTAGGGGGATGAGACCGCATAGCATAATAGAAGGTGGTATATTTATTACTTTGATTGCTGAATATCTCGGTGTGGATATAAGTCGGGGGGGATTACTAATCGAAGAACCAGAACCCCGAGATACAATAGGTTTAAATGTATACCATGGTGCGAAAGTTTTGAAGAGGCGAAATAACGCCGCAGTACGATATAATGGTAGACATCCACAGGTTGAGAGAAACCAATAGCAAGGTAATGTAGGAGGGGGAAATGAAATGGCAGAAATGCAAAGGTTTATAGCTTCACAAGAGTATGAAAATGCTAGACATAGAGCATTTGAAGATTGGCAAGTTCATCAAAACCAAATCATAGCTTATTGCCAACATATAGGTAGAAACTATATTCCTACTCCATCGCCCATATTCCCTCCCTAGTCTATAGAGATCCAACCACTGTATCCTACGTATAACCCAGCCGAAGCATTTTATAGTACATATGGTTATGCATGGAACCCCTTCTGGTATCAGTATCATCCCTAGTCTACTTAGTTTTTTTTTTATTTTTTATAATGTTGATACATTTAATACATATGTTGGATTTGTAATAGTTTTATTATTTTCTAAATTTTATTATTAGATTTTAATAATTTTTGAATGTGGGGTAATATACCAAACTTCAAAAATATATATATGTTTGCAGTTTGTCTTATGTACACAACAGGGTAAAACAACGCATTTTCAAAGACTGGCATTAAGTTCAGCAAAAGCAACTAATTTTGACGACAAGATGCAAAATATATGTGAAATAACAACAAGACGGAATGAACAAATGATATGCACCATTTATCATTCAGCAAGCAAACACAAATATGTTTGGAAACTTTGGTAAAATTTAATCATTTTCACACAAATCACCCTCAATAATTTAAATTGTTACTGATTTCTTGCAAATGAGGGCATTGCAAGATCTTAAGTGTGGAAGGGGTTAAATTCTTTCGGATTTTAAAATTTTTACTTTATACACTTGGTTACCATTAAAAATACTAGTAAAGCAGTAGTTGTATTAGAATCTAGTGCTCTCTGATAATAAAGAACAGCCCTAGTCTTATATACTGACTACCCAATTCTAGTAAAAATTTTTAAAATTTTCAATTAAATGAACTCAAAATCATGTTTATACATATTTATGAACGATAAAACTAGGTTTTAACACCGAAATTATTGTTACTTCGGAAAAGACATAAATTGAGAAACAAACCAAAATGTTAAAATTCATTTAAAATGGAATAGAGGACAATAAAAAGGAAAATAAAAGCCAAGTGTGAGAAAATTTACCAAGATATTTTAAACATATGTCACATATTTCTGTAACAAATAACTGAAAATACTTTTGTTTTGGACTAAACTAAACTGTTTTACCCGATGAAAGAAAAGAAGAGATGGATCTACACGATGAATCAATTCCATCATTAAAAGGAAGTAAAGTCTTCCGAAAAAGAAACGCGTTTATTGATTTAGGTCAGGAAGTTGTCGTCCAGACCAGCTGTAGGTTGACGAAAAATCTAGAAAAGTCATCACTAAAATCAGCAGGAAATCCACGGACCTCAGCATCAAACAGGGTTACCAAGTGGTCAGATTTATCCTAACCATGAGAAGGATATATCTCGTACAATGGGGGGCACCGTGCAAATTAGCTTGATAAGACTAATGAATCAGATCCCCAGAAAGGATAATCTCCTTAAAGATCAAAAATCAGCTTTTAAGACTGATATTACTCAATCCTTGAGATTGACCTTAAAGATTGAGAATTACAAACTCATGGAATTCGATGATATCTAAACTCGAGCTTGAACGAGAAAATATTTTGATCAAATTATAAACCGATTTGTTTTCTGAAAACCCATTTTCAATGCGTTCATTACCATTAAACGTAAAATCCTAGGAATTTACCTGGAATTCATTAGGTCACCTGAACTAAATCGGGTGTCAACCGTAAGAATGGTGGTTGCATAGCATGGTCAAAGACAGGACCTTGTGCCAGACCGAAAAATTATAAGGGTGAGCTTTACTATTGCTCCTACAAAGGATAGTAATTGCGTCCGACACGTTATAGACCATAATTAAAAGCATGTCAGGGGACATTGCCTTAACAGTTGCTTGTTCAACGCTTTCCTTTACAACCGGACGGTAGTTTACCGAAAGGTAATATACGGGACAAGTAAACTGGACGTGTTGCTTTCCTAATACAAGGTTAGCAAGTGGGTGACACAAAATCATAAGTTTTGAGCTAAAATTTTCAAATATGAAACCCACCAAACCCACAAAAATAATTTGCAAACACCGGTGAAGGGTTATTCCGGAAAACTTATCTAGGGTAAAAACTAGATTTAATTTTCAAAAGATCAAATGTTTTCATAAAGATCCAAATTCCTTAATGGATCTAAATTTTTATAGTCATGTGGGACTGTAAACCATATCGTTACTACCATTGTTTATACCGCCGTATAGAAATCACTGATGTACAAAGTGTGAAGAATAAAGAAGTGATTCTAGTATTTCAAGACTATATTGCTTGAGGACAAGCAACGCTCAAGTGTGGGAATATTTGATAATGCTAAAAACGAACATATATTTCATAGCATTATTCCTCAAGAAAGACAAGCTTTTAGTTGCAATTGTTCTATTTACAAGTGATATTCGTTTAAATATTAAAAGGTGAAGACAAAAGACAGATTCGACGAATTGAAGACGCAAACGACCAAAAAGCTCAAAAGTACAAAATACAATCAAAGAGGTTCCAATTATTGACAAGAAACGTCTCGAAATTACAAGAGTACAAGATTCAAAACGCAAAGTACAAGATATAAAATAGTACGCAAGGACGTTCGAAAATCCGGAACCGGGACCAGAGTCAACTCTCAACGCTCGACGCAACGGACTAAAAATTACAAGTTAACTATGTATATAAATATAATATAATATATAATTAATTATATTAATTATATATATATTATATTTATAAAATAAATCGTCGGCAAACAAAGAGCCAAATGTGGGTGAGCTGTAAAAACGATCTCCGTGACTCTCGGAGTTTGAAGAAGAAAAGGGCCGCGAGTCTCGGAGCCCCAAATGTTGAAACTGCCTATAAAGCTCGCGCATTCTGATCGTAAAAAAATATCCAATATATCTCTCTCTCAATATATACGTAAATATATATATATATATAATTTATATTTTAATTTTAATTTTTATTTTAAATCCTAATAATAAGGGTATGTTAGCGAATGTTGTAAGGGTGTAAGTCGAAATTCTGTCCGTGTAACGCTACGCTATTTTTAATCATTGTAAGTTATGTTCAACCTTTTTAATTTAATGTCTCGTAGCTAAGTTATTATTATGCTTATTTAATCCGAAGTAATCATGATGTTGGGCTAATTACTAAAATTGGGTAATTGGGCTTTGTACCATAATTGGGGTTTGGACAAAAGAACGACACTTGTGGAAATTAGACTATGGGCTATTAATGGGCTTTATATTTGTTTAACTAAATGATAGTTTGTTAATGTTAATATAAAGATTTATAATTGAACGTCCCTATAAATAACCATATACACTCAATCGGACACGATGGGCGGGGTATTTATATGTACGAATAATCGTTCATTTAACCGGACACGGGAATGGATTAATAGCCACTAGAATTATTAAAACAGGGGTGAAATTATGTACAAGGACACTTGGCATAATTGATAACAAAGTATTAAAACCTTGGGTTACACTCAGTCGATATCCTGGTGTAATTATTAAACAAAGTATTAAAATCTTGTTACAGTTTAAGTCCCCAATTAGTTGGAATATTTAAACTTCGGGTATAAGGATAATTTGACGAGGACACTCGCACTTTATATTTATGACTGATGGACTGTTATGGACAAAAACCAGACGGACATATTAAATAATCCAGGACAAAGGACAATTAACCCATGGGCATAAAACTAAAATCAACACGTCAAACATCATGATTACGGAAGTTTAAATAAGCATAATTCTTTTATTTCATATTTAATTCTCTTTATTTTATATTTAATTGCACTTCTAATTATAGCACTTTTATTTATTGTTATTGTATTTAATTACACTTTTAATTATCGTACTTTTTAATTATCGCAAGTTTATTTTATCGCACTTTTATTTATCGCAATTTCATTATCGTTATTTACTTTACGCTTTAAATTAAGTCTTTTATTTATTTAATATTTTACATTTTGTTTTAACTGCGACTAAAGTTTTAAAATCGACAAACCGGTCATTAAACGGTAAAAACCCCCCTTTATAATAATAATATTACTTATATATATATATTTGTATTTTTATAAAAGTAAACTAATATAGCGTTAAGCTTTGTTTAAAGATTTTCCCTGTGGAACGAACCGGACTTACTAAAAACTACACTACTGTACGATTAGGTACACTGCCTATAAGTGTTATAGCAAGGTTTAAGTATATCCATTCTATAAATAAATAAATATCTTGTGTAAAATTGTATCGTATTTAATAGTATTTCCTTGTAAAATATAAAGCTATTTTATATACACCTCGCACGACATCATATATACATATACATTTTCATTTTGAAATAGTGTTTTACTGTAGTAAAGTTACTGTAGCAAAGTTTTTTTTACTGTAGTAAATAGTGATTTTCAAAAACACTGTAGCTTTTCGGGTACTGTAGCAATTCGAAAATACCGTAGCAAATTAGTGTTTTACTGGTTCATCTTAACGTTTTAGTTAACTTGTCTAAATATTAATCGAATCAATAATCGAATGTTACTACCGTTTACTAAATAACTTGAAATCATATATATATATATATATATATATATATATATATATATATGCACATTAAGTTATATATATATTGTTCGTGAATCTTCGAGAACAGTCAAAGAATAATTGATTACATGAATATAGTTCTAAAACTTTGAGACTCAACATTACAGACTTTGCTTATTGTGTCGAAAACATTAAATCATTTAAAGATAAAGTTTAAATTTGGTCAGAAATTTCCGGGTCATCACAGTTTTGTAAATTATAGATGCCTCAAAGTGGTCTAACTCAAAGTGGTTGAATTTGGTTACAGTGAAAACTGCGGTCGATCTACGGTCAGCCGTGAGGTTGACCGCCGATCAACAATTTTGAGAAATGGTGCAGCCGTTGGTACAGGGCATCTACGGTCAGACCCGCGGTCGACTGTGGTGCAGCCGCATAGCAGTTTTACCAAGTTAATTATTTATATGTTGGTATTTTGCTAGGGATAGTGTAGGCTTATGAACTCATGTCGGCTTACATGTGATTAAACACTTATCTCTTTTGTGTCATCATCAAAACAAGGTGATTAACTTTTAAATATTATAATTGGATTTTTAACCAACATACTTATTTACACAGTTATCGTGCAATGACGAGCTCACGTGAGTATTCAATGCTAATATTTTTTATACAAATATTATTAGTAGATAAAATATCAATACTAACCTTATCGAATAGTAATTTGTACAACAGTTGTGCAACGCACATGCTCATAAAACTAGTATATTAACATAGAAACAACCTCTCCAATCATTCTAACACTCAGACAGGCCGACACGAGAACATACGTCACTCAAAATAGATGTGTCAATGGGCATCGGAATAGGAAGCGGTGAATGTGAACCAACGCTAGAAGAACTACTCACATAAACTGAAGAAAATGAGGGGCCATCAACGCTCATATTATCTTCTCCGCCACTAGCCATCGGGGTTGAAAACCCCAATCCATCTATACTCATATGCGAAAAGCGATCATATGATGAGCCATTCAGGCTCATTTCACTCGTCTCAACAGACGCATCCTGCATAAATATCAACAAAACGTTTAGAACGGGGTTAAAAAACTATCAAACGTAAAGAAAAACTGGACTGCCGATTATAATAAGTACTTCACATGTATCAATATATAGTCATGGTCATAAACCTAATGCATCATCCTAATAATAATTACTGAATCATTTATTTTAATCTAGATAAAAATGTTAAATCAAGTTCAAACATGTAGATACATTTTATTTGTAAAATGAAAACAAGATTTAAAAAATGAATGACTTTTAATGTTATGTCACGCAACTTGAGACTAATTTTAGCATCTTGTGCATGATCTGTTATAAACTAGAGACACTAAAAAAAAGAGATCACAAAATAAAACTATTAGTCAACATGTCTGTGTACTTATGTATTGTATGTTATGTATAGGTATGAGATGGCAACTTAGACCCATTTATTTTTATTTTATTATTCGAAACGCAAATATATTATAACACGAGGGCCAACAGGGAGGCCCAACCCATTACAAACAGGACACAACAATACAGCTGCTACTCGAGCATATTACAAATAAAATGTACACGAGCAGTTGCAGAGGGAGCAACATTAAACCAATACAGAAAACTTATATTACACAAAACAAGTACTCCATATTTAAACCAAAGTTTGTAGCCTGCCTTTTCTAATTTAGCAAGCCAGATATGTAAAATAAGCAAATAGTTTATGGTATAATTAACTTTAACTCTAAAAATAAGAATAATAAGTTTTATTTTATACCTGTGCGGCAGTAGTTTATAGAGTAGGGTGTTCTGTAGCCCAAATCAGTTAAGGATCTTTCCTCCTTTAATAAATTGAAAAAATAACACATTCATAGTATATTCCATTTCAAATATATATTAATAATTTATTACTAATAATTTATTACTAATAATTTATTTAATTTAATAATTAATTAAAAAGTACCTACAAATGAGTAGTTAACGGGGGTAAAGGGGGTGGTAGTTTCCCCATGAGTGTGAAAACCAAGGATTTTTTGACGTATAATAAATTATCACAGTAGTATTCAACATTTAATTTAATAATTATTAATTATTCAATAATAATTAATAACTACTCCTAACAGTTAGTAAATTATTATTAAACATAAATTCCATAAATTTATATACCTGCTTAATCAAAATCACATCCATTAATGAAGCAATTATTGCGTAATTTGCTTCGCCCTCCCCAGACAGTAACTATAGCATATCATTATTGCAATCAACTTCCCATAAAATCTTGACACAGAGTCACCATTCAGCCGGTGATGGACCGATTAGGTCTTATGTAACATACTTTCATAATCAATAACTAAAATTCATATGATTTCATTTGCATCTATTTTAATAATTAAAGGCTACTATATTTATATTTTTAAATAAACAATATGTCACATTAATGAGCTCATAATCTATGCATTAGTGTTCAATATTAATGTTTTTAATACAAAGGTTATTAGTAAAAAATGCTTTTTTCATCGTGATTGTAATATGTATTTGACAAATATCAATACTGACGTTATCGAATACTTATTTATACAATTGTCGTGATGAGCTCACGTGAGTATTCAATGCTAATATTTTTTATACAAATATTATTAGTAGATAAAATATCAATACTAAAGTTATCGAATAGTAATTTATACAATAGTTGTGCAACGCACATGCTCATAAAATTAGTATATTAACATAGAAACAACCTCTCCAATCATTCTCATCCGAGCAAATTATCAGACATCGACGTAACGCGTTAACGGTGGTTAAACACAATTTGAAATTTCGCTGCTAGTTGACCATTGTTTACAACCAAACAACTTAACAAATGATATATACATGTGGTCATGTAGAATTTTTCTTTGCCAATTTCTATTTGACTTTGTTAATTTAACAATTGAAAAATTCATACTTCAATGAACAACAAAAAATAAAATAAAATAAAATAAAACGTTAACAATTCAAATCTAACAACCTTCAAATACAGTTATAACATCCTCTCCAAATCTTTTAAGACCTCCATTAGTGCGGCTCGATCGAGCTTTTTTTGCCTTCATCACGCCCCTATAGCACCGCTATGGGGCGCGATCATTTTTTTTGGTAGTATGATTCGAGCTTCACTGTGGGTGATGGTGGGGAGTTGCGAATGAGAAAGGGACACGTGGGGTGGTTACAGGAAGTGTTGCAGGGAGCCGTTTGAAGGGATCCGTTTGTATTTTTTTTTTTATGTATTACTCCTACATCTCTATATATATACTACACTACATCTCATATCTATATACACTATCATTTAATCCCAACTCTCTCTAAAAATCTAACATTTCTCAAAATCCCAAAAAATGTCTCAACATCAAGATTCAAACGAGGCCGGTTTCGGTAACCTCTACAATTTCAGCTCGCCGAATTTGCCCGGTTCAAGCTCAAATTCCCCGCAAAATGTTCGGGTTACTTGACCAATTGGCAATATGTCTCAACAAAATATTCTTAACGATTTCAATAATTCGAGCTTCTTTTCACAATTTCTAAATACACAACAAATGCATCACAATTATCAACAACAATACCACCAAACTTTTAACCAATCATTTAACCAACCATTTCAACAACAATTTCCATCACAATTTTCTCATTTCTCACAACCTGGTATGGTGCCATTCCAACTACCAAATACCCAACCGTGGACACAAATACAACAAACCTTCGTACCTCTAAATAACGAAGAAGTGGACGAAATTCGTGGTGGGGAGCAACAACCAAATGTACGGGTCCGACCAAGTCATAAACGAAAAGGAAAAGAACAAGCAAAAGAACCACAACACAAAAATTGTGGACTCCTCCCGAAGAAATTTGGTTGGCTAAGTGTTGGATCGATTGCTCGGAAGATGGGGTTCACGGTAACTCGCAAAGAAACACGGCTTTTTGGGCTAGAGTACGAAATAAGTTTAATAATAATAATGATTCTGGGTATTTAAGAAATGACGACCAATTAAGTGGGAAATGGCGACATATGGATAAGGCATGCAAAGATTTCACGGCCTTATATAATGAAGAAGAACGTAACACAAGGCGTAGCGGTCGTGTCGAGCAAGACGTATATAACATTGCGGTGGAAAGATATCAAAGTCGGGTAGCTAAGCCGTGGACTTACAAGGATGTTTGGGAGTTTCTGAAAACGAGGCTGAAGTGGTATACACCACCTGCAATTGGTGGTAGTGGCGTGCGAAGGAGAAAGGGACAACTTGTAATAGAAGATGATTACGAAGATGAGGTTGGCGAAAACCGAACAGTTAATATCGGGGAAGATCGTTTAAGCAACCTCCAGGAGCTTTTTGGAGACGATGCTATTCAACGTCCTATGGGAAGAGACCGAGTGAAGAAGGCTGCAAGAAAATTGGTTTCGTCTGATGCGGGTACATCATTACGGGGTACGAGCTCTTCACGTGGTACAAATTCTTCAAGATTTGACGAGTTGTCTTCTAGGTGGGTGTGACGACCCGGAAAATTTTGACTAATTTTAAATCAAACTCTCGATACGATTTAATATTTTTGACATGATAAGAAAGTCTGTTAGGTTGAGTCTCAAAAATTTTGAACTATTTCATATATTCAATTGACCTTCGACCAGTCCCGACGATTCACGAACAACTATTTACAAATAGATGCATATATATTTAATTATATATATATATATATACAATAATTTGAAATATTATTTGAAATAATATATGATTAAATTATTGGAAATAAATACGTAAAATAATACGCAATGTAATGAAAACATTCTTTATAAATATATATATATATATATATATATATATATATATATATATATATGTATATATATATATATATATATATATATATATATATATATATATATATATATATATATATATATATATATATATATATATACATATATATATATATATATATATATATATATACATATATATATATATATATATATATATATATATATATATATATATATATATATTACTTGTAAATATATAAAATTATGTTAAATCTATTTGTTTAAAAAAATATATAATATATTTATTTTAGTAGTCAAACTTGCTATTTAAAACTGTTTATATATAGAAAAAGAATATATTAAAAATAAATGATTTCGAGCTTAAATAGTAAACAATTGTATTACTCGATTGGCATTTCTTTAGTGTTCATATAGATCTAGTACATATTTATGAAGATTTAAAATAAAAGTTAGTCCATAATTAGATTACGAAGATTATAGGTTTGACAAAAATATTTTTACCTTTTTTAGTTTAAATATTAGTACTCCGTACCTATTAATTGGAACAGAAAATAAATAATTAACGAACCTTTTTTATCAGGTTTCAAACAGTTAATGATTGAAATAATTAAATATATTTAAGCTAAAAATTTGGGATTTATAGGAACACTTTTATACGTTAACTGTTTAGCAATGGACACGATATAGCCATCCGTGATAAACTTTCGGTAGGTAAATACAAAAGAGACTGATGTACTGTGTTGAGTTTACTGTTTCTCCTGCATATTCTTATCATTCAAATGATTAGATTATTATTATTATTATTATTATTATATTATTATTATTAATATTATAATTATTATAATACATATATGTAAATATATATCTCTATATATAGATGAAGATGCAGAATCATCTCTAAACCACCATCTCAAGTTCTCTATTTCTCTTGTTTCGGTAGTCCTCAACCACCCTGCAACCATCACCTCGCCACCCTCTACAACCATTGAACCACCATCATCAATCACCGCTATCCTGCTGTCCACCATAAAAACCACCACCATGCTCGTTGGTTTTCTACAAACTTTTGTGTGCTACTGCCATAACTCACACCACAACCACCACATCGATTACCACCACCGGATACCAACACCCCACAACCATCAAACCCACCTCATATCCATCCTACTGCTGCTACAGCTGTCTTTCTGTTTTCATGTCAAACTAAACCGTAAAATAAATATCTGCTACAGTTCTGTTAGATTCCTATTTCTGTTTACTAGAACGAGCCAAATAACGGCCACCACTTTCATTAATACTTTGTTGCTGCTACTGCTTGTATCTTCTGTTCCATGTGTGTTTCATGCCATTAACAGTCACCACCATCGCCACCATGAGAGACTAATGCTACAGCTCGTTATTTCTGTTTCTATATGAAGAACCACCACTTAACCAACTTCTTTGCGACTTCGATCTGTGTTCTATTTCTACTTCGAACAACTACCTTTTGAACCACCTCACCACCATAACCCAAGCACCACACCCATCATAACCACCGGCAACCATTAACCACCACACCTTCACAATCTTCGGTCTTCAACATCACCAACGACAACTTTCACCATTGTTTTTCTCTCCTTTTCGATCACCAAGTCATTGCTATAATTGTAGCCTTTTGAAACAGACCCAACACCATCAAAAATTAACACTCAACCGCCACCATATTCTTCTGCTACTCACTGTTTTCTGCTAGATTTTACACGCGAAAGATGATGAAGGAGACGAGGTTGATGATGTTACAACTAGGATAATGATGATGCAAGGTGATCGTGATAAGGAAGAAAAGTATAATTACGAACAGTTGTTATAGTCGATTAAGTTGAAAAACCAAACAACTTCATATTAATATTGTGCCGTGTTATTTTTTTTTAGTTGGGCTTGTGAAACTATTTTTGGGCCGAAGGAAAGTTGGGCCGAGATCCAACATATACTTCATGTTGGGCCGAGATAAACATGGGCTTGTGGTATGGATCGTTAATATGGATTAAATAGATTTGAGTTGGGTATTAAAACAGAAATGCATGAACAGCGGACTGGTTAGGCGTGTTAGTGGGTTAGCGTCAGATCGCGGATTCGAGCCCCGTTTGAGGCGTTTTTATTTTGAAAAATCTTTTAAAGGTAGTTACTTGACTATTTGATTATTATTATTATTATTATTATTATTATTATTATTATTATTATTATTATTATTATTATTATTTATGATTTTTATTAACATTAATATCTAACTAGTATTATTAATATCATTATTATTAAAAGTATCAATTTTTATAAAAATTATCATTTTTATTATTATTAGTGTTATTAATAGAATTATTATCATCATTAGTAAAAATTATTAATATTTTAATTATTATTATTATTAGTATCACTGCTAATATTTTTATGATCATTAATATTATTATTATTTTTTAACATCTATATTAATATAATAAAACTATATTAATATTTTTTTAAAAAGTATATAAAATAAATATAGATAAAATATAGTTTAAGATATAAAATGTAAATAAAATATATATACCTTAATTAAGATTTAGTATAAATTTGATATATAATTACAACACTAATATATAAATATCATTAATAGATAGAATTATTTGATTCTATGAGTTAATATATATAATTGATATAGGTTCGTGAATCCGAGACCAACCCTGCATTGTTCAGTTCCGTCGTATGCATAATTTTACTACAAAATATCGTATCGTGAGTTTCATTTACTCCCTTTTACTCTTTACATTTTTGGGCTGAGAATACATGCAATGTTTTAATAACTGCTTTACAAAATTTTGTGCGTGAGTTTCATTTGCTCCCTTTTTAATGCTTTTGCAATATATATTTTTGGGACTGAGAATACATGCGCTGTTTTTATAATTGTTTTACAAAATAGACACAAGTACTTGAAACTACATTCTATGGTTGGATTATTGATAATGCTAAAAGCGAACATATATTTCATAGCATTATTCCTCAAGAAAGACAAGCTTTTAGTTGCAGTTGTCCTATTTACAAGTAATATTCGTTTAAATAATAAAAGGTGAAGACAAAAGACAGATTCGACGAATTGAAGACGCAAACGACCAAAAAGCTCAAAAGTACAAAGTACAATCAAAGAGGTTCCAATTATTGATAAGAAACATCTCATAATTACAAGAGTACAAGATTCAAAACGCAAAGTACAAGATATTAAATTGTACGCAAGGACGTTCGAAAATCCGGAACAGGGACCAGAGTCAACTCTCAACGCTCGACGCAACGGACTAAAAATTAAAAGTCAACGGAGTACAAGAATATAATATAATATATATATATAATTAAATTTAATATTATATATATTATATTATATAATAAATAAATAAGCAGCCCACGTTTTTAAAGACTTTTGAGCCTCCCCAGCTGGCCATGCGATCGCATGGCCTTGAAGGGCAAAGCCCATGCGATCGCATGAGGCCCTTTTCCAGCCCACATGCCTATAAAAGTTGCAGTTTGGTGCATCAAAAAATATATATCCATCCATCCAACTCTCAACGTATATATATATATATATATATATATATATATATATATATATATATATATATATATATATATATATATATATATATATATATATATTTAATTTTAATTTTAAATTCTAATAATAAGGGTATGTTAGCGCATATTGTAAGGGTGTAAGACAAAATTCTGTCCGTGTAACGCTACGCTATTTTTAATCATTGTAAGTTATGTTCAACCTTTTTACATTAATGTCTCGTAGCTAAGTTATTATTATGCTTATTTAAAACGAAGTAATCATGATGTTGGGCTAATTACTAAAATTGGGTAATTGGGCTTTGTACCATAATTGGGGTTTGGACAAAAGAACGACACTTGTGGAAATTAGACTATGGGCTATTAGTGGGCTTTATATTTGTTTAACTAAATGATAGTTTGTTAATTTTAATATAAAGATTTACAATTGGACGTCCTATAAATAACCATATACACTCGATCGGACACGATGGGCGGGATATTTATATGTACAAATAATCGTTCATTTAACCGGACACGGGAATGGATTAATAGTCTATGGACTTATTAAAACAATGGTGAAATTATGTACAAGGACACTTGGCATAATTGATAACAAAATATTAAAACCTTGGATTACACGCATTCGATATCCTGGTGTAATTATTAAACAAAGTATTAAGACCTTGTTACAGTTTAAGTCCCCAATTAGTTGGAATATTTGACTTCGGGTATAAGGATAATTTGACGAGGACACTCGCACTTTATATTTATGACTGATGGACTGTTATGGACAAAAACCAGAAGGACATATTAAATAATCCAGGACAAAGGACAATTAACCCATGGGCATAAAACTAAAATCAACACGTCAAACATCATGATTACGGAAGTTTAAATAAGCATAATTCCTTTATTTTCATATTTAATTGCACTTCTAATTATCGCATTTTTATTTATTGTCATTGTATTTAATTGCACTTTTAATTATCGTACTTTTTAATTATCGCAAGTTTATACACTCGCACTTTTATTTATCGCATTTTCATTATCGTTATTTACTTTACGCTTTAAATTAAGTCTTTTATTTATTTAATATTTTACATTAGGTTTTAACTGCGACTAAAGTTTTAAAATCGACAAACCGGTCATTAAACGGTAAAAACCCCCTTTTATAATAATAATATTACTTATATATATTTGTATTTTTATAAATTAAAACTAATATAGCGTTAAGCTTTGTTTAAAAGATTTCCCTGTGGAACGAACCGGACTTACTAAAAACTACACTACTGTACGATTAGGTACACTGCCTATAAGTGTTGTAGCAAGGTTTAAGTATATCCATTCTATAAATAAATAAATATCTTGTGTAAAATTGTATCGTATTTAATAGTATTTCCTAGTAAAATATAAGATATTTCATATACACCTCGCATAACATCAAGTATTTTTGGCGCCGCTGCCGGGGAACAAATGTAGCTTAAAAGCCGGAAGCGCAACGCTATATATAAAAAAAAGATTTTTAATTTTTAGTTTACTTTTATAAAAAAAATACGCTTTTGTAAAAATACGTTTTAAATATTCTAAAATATAAAAAGAAAAAGAAAAATATAAATATTTTTAAGAGTTTGTTAAATATTTAAGTTCTATAAAAGTTTCTTTATCTTTATTTTATAAATATATAAGTTTTATTTAAATTATAAAAATATATTATATATATTTATTTCAACACAGCAAAAAAAAAAAAAAAAAACACTCGAGTCCAGTACTATAGCAGCCCAGACACTGGCCCGAAACCCTAGCCCATGCGATCGCATGGCTGGGTAACTTAGAACTCATGTGATCGCATGAGCCCTGCTGACACGCCACATCTGACTGAAAACAGCAATCATTACGGTTTTATTATTAATTATTTATATAAACCCTAATTAGGTTATACTTAATTTATTATTTAGTTTAGTTTTTAGATTTAATTTATATATTTAGTTTATTTAGTTTTTATAATTTATAAAATTAATAGTTTTATTAAATAAATAATATAAAAATAATATTTTTATAAAAATTGTACTTTTTACAAATTTTAGTATATTTTTATATTTTATTCCTTTTTATTTGTTTTTAGCATTATATTTGTATTTTTCGCTCGTATTTAGTTTTAAATCATAGTTTTTACCATAGTTATTTTATGTTTACTTGTAGATTTTTAAGATTTGCAGTAAAATCCCTTAAGTGCTTTTTCTTTAGACTAAGATTTAGGTGCTCTAGAATTTTGCGACGCCGTTCTAAGTTTTAGTACCTTTTTAAGTTATTGCCATTTGGGATATAGTTTTACTTGTAAGCTTTAATATTTATAGACGCAACTTTTAATTCTTAGTTTTTAGTTCCTTTTTAAGTTTCAACGCGCTACTTTCTTATTTTTATTTTTCGACGCCTTTTACCTATGTATCAATTATCACTCCAAATAGTAATCTCAATTTGCAATTTTAATTTTAAGTTAGTGATAATAATAAGGTTGGGTTAGTCGAGTATTTTAAAGTTTTATAAGTCACTCTTTTTCTTTCTTATTTCTCCAATTTTAATACCGACGCGCTCTTTTTCTCTCTTATTTCTCGCCATTCTAGTTTTTAGGACTTAGAATTTTCTCTATTTCTTATCTAATATTTCTTTAAATTACGAAAAATTATTTTAAGACGTTAAATTGATAGACATCAAAATTTTCTAGTTCGTAGTAATAGTTGGATTCGTACGTGGACCGGGTTATTGGAGCCAAACAGTACTCAATTATATTGAGACCAAACGAATCCTGCCCCTCTGCTACATCTTTTGGCTATTCGAAACATGGACAAAATCAGAAAAGTCTATTAATTGGATAACTTATATAATTTTTCTTTCTTTTTAAAAAACTAATAGGATATTCAGTGAATGCACCGAGCAAAACGTTCACCACCTTTTGTACGTTCACCACCGGTAACTCGATCAAGACATCTAGCTAATATTATCGCCGTTGATTTTTCTTTAGAATCGTCATCCAGTCGACCAAGTACTCCAATTCAAATTTCTGATAATCCATTTTTTGAACCCGACCTCACAATTGAGAATCCGGAGAATATTCAGGGATAATTCATAGATCCTGAACCATTAATTTTTCCTCTGGAACCACCAATCATTCAAACAGAGATTGTTGACGAACCAACCATTAAATCAGAATCCTATAGTGATTCAGATTCAACAAATTCAATTATGGAAAATCTGGAACCTTTAAGTATGGAAGACCGAATGAGAGCTAAACGCACTGGCCAAGGTCACGCAATTACTCATCCAGACATTAATGCGCCAGATTATGAAATCAAAGGACAAATTCTACACATGGTGACTAATCAATGCCAATTTAGTGGTGCACCGAAGGAAGATCCAAATGAACATCTTCGTACATTTAATAGAATCTGCACTTTATTTAAAATAAGAGAAGTGGAGGATGAACAGATATATCTCATGTTATTTCCCTGGACTTTAAAGGGAGAAGCCAAAGATTGGTTGGAATCGTTACCTGAAGGGGAGATTGATACATGTGACGTTTTAGTTGAAAATTTTCTTAAACAATTCTTTCCGGCATCTAAAGCCGTGAGACTTCAAGGAGAAATTATTACGTTCACACAGAAGCCAAATGAAACTCTATATGAGGCATGGACCAGATTTGAAAAGTTATTGAGAGGATGTCCGCAATATGGTTTAGACACTTGCCAAATAGTACAAATATTTTACCAATGATGCGACATCACTACTGGTGGTTCTATTATGAAGATAACCAAAACTTATGCTTACAAAATTATTGATAACACTGCTTCCCACTCACATGAGTGGCACCAAGAAAAAGATATCGTTAGATCATCTAAAGCAGCTGGAGCCGATTCTAGCCATAACTTAGATTCCATTTCCGCAAAGATAGATGCTGTCGAGAGACGAATGGAAAAGATGACTAAGGATATACACTCAATACGAATTAGTTGTGAGCAGTGTGGAGGACCACATTTGACAAAAGATTGTCTCAGTATTGAACTAACAATGGAACAAAGAGAGAATGTTTTATACATAAACCAAAGGCCTGGAAATAATTATCAGAATAATTATCAACCGCCAAGACCGATTTACAATCAAAACCAGAATTATAACCGAAATATTCCATACAACAACCAACAAGGTCCTAGTAATCAACAAGTATCCAATAATGCTTACAATTAGCAAAGACCTAATTTTCAAAACAAACCACCACAAACCGATGATAAAAAGCCGAATTTAGAAGATATGATGACGAAGCTAGTTGACTCTCAAACTCAATTTTTCACATCTCAGAAGCAAACCAATGAATAAAATGCTCAAGCATTTAGAAATCAACAAGCTTCTATTCAAAATCTGGAACAAGAAGTAAGTAACCTAGCAAGGTTAATAGGTGAAAGAAAACCGGGAAGTCTACCTAGTGATACAAATGCTAACCCCCAGTGCTAACCCCCAGAATGAAACAGCTAAAGCTATTACCACAAGAAGTGGTACAACACTTAAACCACCTGAAATACCTGTAATTTCTGATGAAGCTATTCCTACTCCACAAGAACCACAACCTGAACAAGATAAGGAAAAAGAACCGGTAGTTGAAAAGGTTAATGAAGATAACACAGTTAAAGCTAAACCTTATGTTAAACCATATCAACCACCACTTCCTTACCCGAGTAAAATGAGAAAAGAGAGACTTGAAGCCGAGCAATCTAAATTCTTGGATATGTTTAAACAGATAAATGTAAATCTTCCTTTCATTGATGTAATTTCAGGAATGCCTAGATATGCTAAATTTCTGAAAGATCTAATCTCAAATAGAAAGAAAATGGAAGAACTCTCGGCTGTTACTATGAATGCTAATTGTTCAGCAGTGCTGTTGAATAAGATACCAGAAAAATTATCAGATCTAGGAAGTTTCACAATTTCATGTTTTCTGGGTAGTCTTAGTTCAATAGAAGCGTTGGCAGACTTAGGTGCTAGTATAAATTTAATGCCGTATTCACTATACGCTAAACTAGACCTTGGAGAATTGAAACCAACATGAATAAGTATACAACTAGCCGATAGATCAATAAAATATCCTAGAGGGATAATGGAGAACATGCTAGTTAAAGTTGGTACTTTAGTATTTTCAGTAGATTTTGTTGTTCTGGACATGGAAGAAGATTCTCAAGTTCCTCTCATATTAGGAAGACCATTCTTAAACACCACTAAAGTAATGATAGACGTGTTTGGTAAGAAACTAACTCTAAGTATAGAGGATGAGAGTGTTACCTTTTCTGTTGAAAGAGCTATGCAACAACCGCAATCTGCAGATGATACATGCTATTATATTCAAACTATAGAATCACATGCAGAATTGTTAGAAGAATTTCCAGAATTACAAGGAACGGGAGAATGTTCTTTAGGAGAAGGTACTGAACCAATTGATGAAACTGAAATGTTAGCTACACTTATGGCTAATGGATATGAACCAACAACAGAAAAAATTCAAATGCTAAAAGAAGAAGACAGATATCGATATAAATCATCGATAGAAGAACCACCGACATTAGAGTTAAAGCCACTTCCAAACCATTTGGAATACGCTTATTTACATGGTGAATCTGAATTACCTGTAATAATATCGTCTTCTCTTACTGAAAATGAAAAATCTCAACTCATTTCTGTGCTGAAAGCTCATAAACCAGCTATTGCATGGAAGATTCATGATATAAAAGGAATAAGTCCTTCGTATTGAACACATAAAATCCTTATGTAAGAAGGTCATAAAACGTATGTGCAACGCCAACGAAGACTAAATCCTAATATGCAAGATGTTGTTAAGAAAGAAATTATTAAACTGCTAGATGCAGGTTTAATTTATCCAATTTCTGATAGTCCATGGGTAAGCCCAGTTCAATGCGTGCCTAAGAAGGGTGGCATGACTGTTATTACAAATGAGAAAAATGAGCTTATTCCTACTAGGACTGTAACAGGATGGCGTGTTTGTATTGATTATAGAAAATTAAATGACGCCACAAGAAAAGATCACTTTCCCTTACCTTTCATTGATCAAATGTTGGAAAGATTAGCCGGAAATAGTTACTATTGTTTTCTTGATGGTTTTTTCGGATATTTTCAAATTCCAATAGCACAGGAGGATCAAGAGAAAACCACATTCACGTGCCCTTATGGTACTTTTACTTACAAACGCATGCCATTTGGACTTTGCAATGCCCCTGCAACCTTTCAAAGGTGCATGATGGCGATTTTTCACGACATGATAGAAGAATGCATGGAAGTTTTCATGGATGACTTTTCAGTCTTCGGTGATACATTTGAATCATGTCTAGTTAATCTTGAACGAATGCTTATTAGATGTGAACAATCAAATCTAGTTCTTAATTGGGAAAAATGTCATTTCATGGTTAAAGAAGGCATCGTTCTTGGACATAAAATTTCAAGGGAAGGAATTGAAGTGGATAGAGCTAAAGTAGATGTAATTGCTAAACTTCCACATCCCACCAATGTTAGAGGAGTTAGGAGTTTTCTAGGGCATGCCGGTTTTTACCGACGTTTCATAAAAGATTTTTCTAAAATTGCCACTCCTATGAATAAACTCCTAGAAAAGGATGCTCCATTCATCTTTTCAGATGAATGTATCAAATCTTTTAATATTCTTAAAGAAAAACTCACTAGTGCGCCGATTATGATAACTCCAAATTGGAATTTACCATTTGAACTAATTTGCGATGCAAGTGATTTTGCAATGGGAGCCGTTTTAGGACAAAGGATTGAAAAACGATTTCAACCTATATATTATGCTAGTAAGACGTTACAAGGAGCACAAACAAATTACACAACTACTGAAAAAGAACTCCTTTCTATTGTCTTTGCTTTTGACAAATTTCGTTCATATCTCGTTCTAGCTAAAACGGTGGTCTATACCGACCATTCTGCTCTTAGATACCTATTTTCGAAACAAGATGCCAAACCAAGATTAATCCATTGGATCTTACTCTTACAAGAGTTTGATATTGAAATCCGAGACAAAAAGAGAGCAGAAAATCTCGCCGCTGATCATCTTTCTCGTCTTGAAAATCCCGAATTAGAAGTTCTAAATGAATCGGCCATACAAGACAACTTTCCTGATGAATATCTATTGAAGATAGATTATAATGAAATTCCATGGTTTGCAGACTATGCAAACTATTTAGTATGTGGATTCCTTGAAAAAGGATTGTCGTACCAAAAACGAAAGAAATTCTTTAGTGATATAAAACACTATTTCTGGGAAGATCCACATTTGTTTAAAAGTTGTCCAGATGGAATAATACGCCGATGTGTATTCGGAGATGAAGCTAGTAAAATCTTAAACCATTGTCACACAGGACCAACAGGAGGGCATTATGGGCCTCAACTAACAGCAAGAAAAGTTTATGATGCTGGATTCTATTGGCCTACAATTTACAAAGACGCACACCTTCTTTGCAAATCCTATGATGCATGTCAAAGGGCCGGAAAAATAAGTCAACGTGATGAAATGCCACAAAATGTCATTCAAGTATGTGAAGTATTTGACATTTGGGGTATTGACTTTATGGGTCCATTTCCAAAATCTCATAATAATCTCTACATTCTCGTAGCCATTGATTATGTATCTAAATGGGCGGAAGCACAAGCTCTCCCAACTAACGATGCACGAGTTGTAGTCAACTTTTTAAAACGTCTTTTTGCAAGGTTTGGAACACCGAAAGCTTTAATAAGTGATCGGGGAACTCATTTCTGTAATAATCAACTTGAGAAAGTTCTTAAAAGATATGGAGTAACTCATAAAATCTCCACCGCATATCATCCACAGACAAGTGGACAAGTTGAAAATACCAACCGAGCTTTAAAACGTATTCTAGAGAAAACCGTAGGATCAAATCCGAAGGAATGGTCCATTAAATTGGAGGATGCACTCTGGGCTTTTAGAACAGCCTATAAAACTCCAATTGGAACCACACATTTTAAACTCGTTTACGGAAAAGCATGTCATCTTCCAGTAAAAATTGAACACAAAGCATTTTGGGCTTTGAAGACATGTAATCTTGATTTACATGAAGCCGGACGTCTACGATTAAGTCAATTAAACGAATTAGAAGAATTAAGACATGAAGCATATGAAAATTCGTTGATCTATAAAGAAAGAACGAAGAAATGGCATGATAAAAGAATCAGAAGTTCAAAAGAATTTAAAGAAGGAGACAAAGTTCTTCTTTTCAATTCACGATTCAAGCTATTTCCTGGAAAATTGAAATCAAGATGGTCTGGACCATTCATAGTTAAAAGAGTTTTCCTATACGGAACTGTAGAATTAATAAATTCAAATGGGATTGAATTTAAGGTTAATGGTCACAGAGTTAAACATTACATAGATAGTCCGATGGAAGTCGACAACGAAGTTAATCACAATTTCAACACCACAGCTAACTAAGTGTGGGGAGAATCAAATCTTTTAAAGGATTATATGTATTTCTGTTAGAGTTAGACTTTCTGTTTTCGTGTAGTTCTCGAAAATGGAACTCGAATGGTCTTTCCCTAGCAGACCCTAAAGAACTAGTCTTCTCCCCCCATTCTGAATTTTTATTTTTTTAGGTTTTTTTTCGAAATGAAGACTTCCTGTGAATTAAACCATGGTCTAATGCTACACGCTTTAATCACTAAACGTAATAATGACACACTTCCAAGTGAATTGGTATCATTAATAAGAGGTAAATTGGACGGAGTAAGAAAAGAATCCAGATGCGAAGATAATAAGTTACAATTTGGTAAAGGAAAATCAAAATCCGCAGTGAAAAGAAGAGCACGACACCTTGAAAAATGTCACAAATGCGGAAAATGGTCACACGAAGGTAAATGTTCAAATAATCAAACCTATTCAAACACCGAATTTGTTACTTTATGCAGAGACGGACCGTTCATATGTTTAGAAGAAAAAACGTTAAATGCTCGAGGTTACGCCTATGTAGCCATGGAAAACCAATTAGTCCGACTATCTTATGAGTGGGCTAGAGCATATCACTAAGAAATCTCTTTCACAGGTAAGTTTGTACAGTTTTCATTTTTATTTTTATTTTTATTTTTAACCTTTTGATAATAAACGCTAAATTGTTCGCTATAAAGTATTAAATTGGTATTCAATAAAATTAGGTCTTGCGACCGAAATTAATGATATCATACAAAAATTTATTACATCACTGTGAAATTTAACGTTTATTCTTAAGGTATAAATATCTTTAATCAATCAACCCAAAATATTTCAAAAATTCGTCATGAGTTAAATTAGGTCGTATAACCGAAATTACTTTACCGAAAAGAGGGGCGTATGTTTTTGATAATATTTGATTGATTAAAGTGGGATAAAGCCAAAAAGATTTTTAATTTTATTTCTACTTTATTTTTAAAATTAATATTAAAATAATATTGTAAACTTGTTAAAATTAATATATTTTTAAAATTATAAATATTTGAAAAATTAGTATTTTTAATATAAGTTTGTATGTATAAAAACAAAAATATAATTTAAGTTTGGTGTGAATTTTTAATATGAATTTTTAATTTTATGCATTTTAAATTTAAGTTTGGTGTGAATTTAAAAACAAAAATTTACTTTATTTCGTTAAGTTAAAAATATGATTTTTAAAATTCGTCGTGAGTTGAATACTAGGTCATTGAACTGAAATTGCTTTACCCGAGGGAGGGACGAGAACTTTTATTATCATTATTTTTAATCTTATTGAATTAAAGTATGCCAAAAACATTAAAAAACCCAAAAATCTTTACTTTAAAAATCGCGCTTTAAATTGACAAATTTTAAAATTTTGTCGAGAGACGGACTAGGACATCGATCCGAAAAGCCCTCATCCTAAAAAGAAATAAATTTTTAAAATTTTATTAATTTTATGTTTTATAAAGTGTAAGGTTTTATATATATTTAAAAAAAATCACTGTACCCGGGACTTCATGCGATCGCATGGAGTTTGGCCTTTGGTGCCATGCGATCGCATGGGGAGTAAAATCAGCTCAGCAACATAAGGCAGTTGCCTGTTCTGTCTCAACACAAAACACACACACATATTCTAACCAACCCCAAAATCACCTCTAAAATTCGTAATTTTTTACCGTAATTCGTCAAATTTTTTGCTCTAATCATGCCTAGATTCTCATTCTTCAGCAAAAAGGTAAAAATTACACCCCTAAACTCTATAAATTCCTAGTTTTTGTGATAATTACCAATATTTTACCTAATGCAATTTTGTTAAATTCTAGTGTAATTAGTGTTAAATTGTTAGTATTTTATGCATGTATAACCTAGATTGATGCTATTTAACATGATTTGAAGCCAAAAACTTCAAAAATTTTAGAAATCTAGGGTTTGTGTTCTTGAGCAATTTGGGGCTTTTTGATATAAACAGGTTATGGCCGATTTTTGTCATGAATTATTGCTAAATTGAGTAGTGTAACATATTTAGGTAGTTAAATGATCTAAACATTGATCCTAAACATGATTTTTGAAGATTAAAGTGGACTTTTTAAGTCCAAAATTCATGAACTTGATTAATTTGATATATTTTCCATTTGAGACTTGTTTAATTGTTAGTAATGACTATTTTGAAATGTTATTTGAGTTAAATGCTTATGAACTTTGTCTACATTTCCATATGTGCTTATTTAAAAAAGTGTAGAATTGTGAAAAAATTGTGAAAATGTGTATAAGTTTAATTTTGATTTAACATGTTATTGTGATTGTTTTAAGTTGTTATTTTGCTAACACTAATGCATATTTGGATGCACAAATTTTGTGTTTAATGTGTTTTGCAGAAAGTCGATACTGGAGGTTCAGGATCATCATCATCTAGACGACCTGCTCCAGCACCAGAACCAAAACCAGAAATGCAACACGAGCCAGAACCCGAACAAGAACCACAACAGGAACCACAACAACAGTCTGATCAACACGTACCTTATTATGATCCGGTACAGTTTGTTAATGAATTCATAGTATTCCCGATAAGTCCGCCAGTAGAATACCCAACGATTTCTGAGCACACTTTGCATCCTAATCTGAGATTTGATAGAAGATGGAGAGATTACGAGACATATCAAAGGAACAAATTCAGATTGGTAACTAAAAATGTAGAGGTGCCAAGGGTAATCGATTGGGATCCTTTAGAAAGAGTTCAGCTAGCTAATAGAGTCAGACTGCTACTGATTCAGAGGTACGGGAACTCTTCTTTTACAGATTGGGAACGTCTTTTCACCATTCGTAGACCTGTATATAAGGAATGGTGTATTGAGCTCATGAGTACTGTATCACTTGATACAAATATAGTTAGAATAGATGATAGAAGATTTCTTAGGTTTATCCTTGGCGGTAGGATGTACAGAATGTCCATGCTGAACATGGCCAGGGCTTTACTGATATATACCCCTGGTGAATTGCTACTACCCGATTGTACAAATTTGATTCATTATGGTGAAAGGGTAGATAGCAACTTTGATGCTGACGCCATTTGGAGGCGTATGTCACATTTTGATGTTTTTACACGAGCAGGAGGACACTCCTATACACATATTGACAGAGCCGAGCTTCATATCATTCATAGATTTTTGGCTAACTCGATTACACAAAGAGGTAACAATAAAGAAAAAATAACCTTACATGATTTATTCTACCTAAAGTGTATTCAGGATCCTAGAAGCTTTGTCAATATCCCTTACTGTGTTAGTTTTTATTTATCTAAAATGGTAGAAGGAATGCAGAACGGGAGTATAATAGGAGGAGGTATTTTTGTTACTCTCATTGGAGAGTATTTAGGTGTTGATAGGAACCAAGGGGGTCCATTAAAGCTTTGTAGAGAACAGGTTGAGCCTTTAGGATTGAAAGTTTATGTGGGTGCTAAGGTATTGAAAAGTAGACGCAACCAGGTAGTACCCTATGAGGGCCCTCATCCACAGGTAGAAAGGGGCTCAGACGAGGAAATGGAGGAAGCGGAAGACATTAGGGATGTCTTTCGAGATGCTATTCTTGACGTCCACGTTCGTATAGATGAGGAATCAATGACGAACGCGGCCAGACATAGTATGTACGAGCAGTGGAACTCCGAGTAAGTATACGAGGATTATAGGCGACGCTAACACGATAGCTGGTTAGTTCATCAGAACCAAATAATGAGCCAGCTATCATATCAGGTACCAAATAATTACGTGCCTACTCGACCTGCTCATTTTCCGCCACACAACCCCGAGATCCGACCACCCTTTAACCGGTATGACTATAACCAAGCCTATCAGGACACCTATAACCAACAATGGAACCCACCTGACGAGATGAACTGGAACCCCTATCCAGACTGATTTGGTTCCATTGGTTATGATTTTTATGTTTTTATCTTTATAATTATTCATGTTTAAACTTATGTTATTGGATATATTTATGTAATTTTTATCATTTTTATTATTATTGTGTACTAATATTTCACATTTAGGATTTGAAAGTGGGATATTAAGTCCCATTTCAAATTGTCATGCATGTTTATATTTGTATTGTATGTATATTGTTGATTGTACAAAACAGGTAAAACAGCGCATTTTCAAAGACTGGCATTAAGTTCAGAAAAAGCTAGTTTTGACGACAAAACGAAAAACAAATGTGATGTACCAACAGACGGAATGAACAAATGATGTGCACCATTTATCATTCAGCAAACAAACGCCAATATGTTTGGAAACTTTGGTAAAATTTAATCATTTTTTCTACGCTAATCACCCTCAATAATTTAAATTGTTACTGATTTCTTGCAAATGAGGGCATTGCAAGATCTTAAGTGTGGGAAGGGGTTAAATTCTTTCGGAATTTTAAAAAAAATTTAACTTAAAACACTTGGTTACCATTAAAAATACTAGTAAAGCAGTAGTTGTATTAGAATCTAGTGCTCTCTAATAATAAAGAACAGCCCTAGTCTTATATACTAACTACCCAATTCTAGTAAAAATTTTCAAAATTTTCAATTAAATGAATTCAAAATCATGTTTATACATATTTATGAACGATAAAACTAGGTGTTAACACCGAAATTATTGTTACCTCAGAAAGGACATAAATTGAGAAACAAACCAAAATGTTAGAATTCATTTAAAATGGCATAGAGGACAATAAAAAGGCAAATAAAAGTAAATAAAAGCCAAGTGTGGGAAAATTTACCAAGTTATTTTAAAACATATGTCACATATTTCTGTAACAAATAACTGAAGATACTTTTGCCTTGGACTAAACTAAACAGTTTTACCCGATTTACTGTAAAATATTTGAAAGAAAAATGGATCTACACGATGAATCAATTCCATCATTATAAGGAAGTAAAGTCTTCCGAAAAAGAAACGCGCTTCTTGATTTAGGTCATGAAGTTGTCGTCCAGACCAGCTGTAGGTTGACGAAAAATCTAGAAAAGTCATCTCTAAAATCAGCAGGAAATCCACGGACCTCAGCATCAAACAGGGTCGCCAAGTGGTTAGACTTATCCTAACCATGAGAGGATCTGTCTCGTAAAATGGGGAGGACGCCGTGCAAATTAGCTGGATAAGACTAATGAATCAGATTCCCAGAAAGGATAATCTCCTTAAAGATCAAAAATCAGCTTTTAAGACTGATATTACTCAATCCTAGAGATTGACCTTAAAGATTGAGAATTACAAACTCATGGAATTCGATGATATCTAAACTCGAGCTTGAACGAGAAAATATTTTGATCAAAATTACAAACCGATTTGTTTTCTGAAAACCCATTTTCAATGCGTTCATTACCATTGAACGTAAAATCCTAGGAATTCACCTAGAATTCATTAGGTCACCTGAACCAAATCGGGTGTCAACCGTAAGAACGGTGGATGCATAGCATGGTCAAAGACAGGATCTTGTGCCAGACCTAAAAATTATAAGGGTGAGCTTTACTATTGCTCCTACAAAGGATAGTAATTGCGTCCGACACGTTATAGACCATAATTAAAAGCATGTCAGGGGACATTGCCTTAACAGTTGCTTGTTCAACGCTTTCCTTTACAACCGGACGGTAGTTTACCGAAATGTAATATACGGAGCAAGTATACTGGACGTGTTGCTTTCCCAATACAAGGTTAGCAAGTGGGTGACACAAAACCACAAGTTTTGAGCTAAAATTTTCAAATCTAAAATCCACCAAACCCACAAAAACAATTTGCAAACATCCGTGAAGGGTTATTCTGGAAAAACTTATCTAGGGTAAAAACTAGATTGAATTTTCAAAAGATCAAATGTTTTCATAAAGATCCAATTTCCTTAATGGATCTAAATTTTCATAAGTCATGTGAGACTGCAAACCACATCGTTACTACCATTGTTTATACCGCCGTAAAGAAATCACTGATGTACAAAGTGTGAAGAATAAAGAAGTGATTCTTGTATATTCAAGACTATATTGCTTGAGGACAAGCAACGCTCAAGTGTGGGAATATTTGATAATGCTAAAAACGAACATATATTTCATTGCATTATTCCTCAAGAAAGACAAGCTTTTAGTTGCAGTTGTCCTATTTACAAGTAATATTCGTTTAAATAATAAAAGGTGAAGACAAAAGAAAGATTCGACGAATTGAAGACGCAAACGACCAAAAAGCTCAAAAGTACAAAGTACAATCAAAGAGGTTCCAATTATTGATAAGAAACGTCTCAGAATTACAAGAGTACAAGATTCAAAACGCAAAGTACAAGATATTAAATTGTACGCAAGGACGTTCGAAAATCCGGAACCGGGGCCAGAGTCAACTCTCAACGCTCGACGCAACGGACTAAAAATTACAAGTCAACGGAGTACAAGAATATAATATAATATATATATATATAATTAAATTTAATTATATATATTATATTATATAATAAATAAATAAGCAGCCCACGTTTTTAAAGACTTTTGAGCCTCCCCACCTGGCCATGCGATCGCATGGCTTTGAAGGGCAAAGCTCATGCGATCGCATGAGGCCCTTTTCCAGCCCACATGCCTATAAAAGTCGCAGTTTGGTGCATCAAAAAATATATATCCATCCATCCAACTCTCAACGTATATATATATATATATATATATATATATATATATATATATATATATATATATATATATATATATATATATATATATATATATATATATATTTAATTTTAATTTTAATTTTAAATTCTAATAATAAGGGTATGTTAGCGCATATTGTAAGGGTGTAAGTCAAAATTCTGTCCGTGTAACGCTACGCTATTTTTAATCATTGTAAGTTATGTTCAACCTTTTTACATTAATGTCTCGTAGCTAAGTTATTATTATGCTTATTTAAAACGAAGTAATCATAATGTTGGGCTAATTACTAAAATTGGGTAATTGGACTTTGTACCATAATTGGGGTTTGGACAAAAGAACGACACTTGTGGAAATTAGACTATGGGCTATTAGTGGGCTTTATATTTGTTTAACTAAATGATAGTTTGTTAATTTTAATATAAAGATTTACAATTGGACGTCCCTATAAATAATCATATACACTCGATCGGACACGATGGGCGGGATATTTATATGTACAAATAATCGTTCATTTAACCGGACACGGGAATGGATTAATAGTCTATGGACTTATTAAAACAAGGGTGAAATTATGTACAAGGACACTTGACATAATTGATAACAAAATATTAAAACCTTGGATTACACGCAGTCGATATCCTGGTGTAATTATTAAACAAAGTATTAAGACCTTGTTACAGTTTAAGTCCCTAATTAGTTGGAATATTTGACTTCGGGTATAAGGATAATTTGACGAGGACACTCGCACTTTATATTTATGACTGATGGACTGTTATGGACAAAAACCAGAAGGACATATTAAATAATCCAGGACAAAGGACAATTAACCCATGGGCATAAAACTAAAATTAACACGTCAAACATCATGATTACGGAAGTTTAAATAAGCATAATTCCTTTATTTTCATATTTAATTGCACTTCTAATTATCGCATTTTTATTTATTGTCATTGTATTTAATTGCACTTTTAATTATCGTACTTTTTAATTATCGCAAGTTTATACACTCGCACTTTTATTTATCGTATTTTCATTATCGTTATTTACTTTACGCTTTAAATTAAGTCTTTTATTTATTTAATATTTTACATTAGGTTTTAACTGCGACTAAAGTTTTAAAATCGACAAACCGGTCATTAAACGGTAAAAATCCCCTTTTATAATAATAATATTACTTATATATATTTGTATTTTTATAAATTAAAACTAATATAGCGTTAAGCTTTGTTTAAAAGATTTCCCTGTGGAACGAACCGGACTTACTAAAAACTACACTACTGTACGATTAGGTACACTGCCTATAAGTGTTGTAGCAAGGTTTAAGTATATCCATTCTATAAATAAATAAATATCTTGTGTAAAATTGTATCGTATTTAATAGTATTTCCTAGTAAAATATAAGCTATTTCATATACACCTCGCATAACATCAATTATTATACCGGATATCACCCTTTTTAGCTTGGTAGCCTAAGAATTGGTGTTTATTATAATTGCCACCAATTGACGCGAATCCTAAAGATAGATCTATTGGGCCTAACAAACCCCATCCGGGTTACGGATGCTTTAGTACTTCGATTTTATCATGCCCGATGAGAATCTCGGAATGATGGGGATATTCTAGATGCATTTTGTTAATGTCGGTTACCAGGTGTTCAATCCATATGAATGATTTTTATCTCTATGCAATTTGCGAAATGCCTGATATGAGATGTATATTTATGGAAAAATGAAATCTTGTGGTCTATTAAAATTATGAAAATGATTGATTACGATAAACCTATGAACTCACCAACCTTTTGGTTGACACTTTAAAGCATGTTTATTCTCAGGTATGAAAGAAATCTTTCGTTGTGCATTTGCTCATTTTAAAGATACAACTTGGAGTCATTCATGACATATTTCAAAAGACGTTGCATTCGAGTCGTTGAGTTCAACCAGATTATTATTAAGTCATTTATAGTTTGGATATATTATGAAATGGTATGCATACATATCAACTTTCGTTGTAATGAAAGTATGTCTTTTAAAAACGAATGCAATGTTTCTAAAACTTATCATATAGAGGTCAAATACCTCGCAATGGAACCATATGTTATTGTATTCGTCCTTATGGATTAGGACGGGTCGTTATAGTGGGAAGAGAAAAAGGATAAAGAATTGGAGAAACGAAGCAAGGGTATTGATTGTATAGTTGAGGAAGAACGAATGAGGTTGGCACTCGAGTGTGTCACAAAATTATTTAAACTTGACGTTAACGACATCCTTGACCCGAAAGAAAGGAAAAAAAGCTTTGAAGTTCAATAAAAAGATGGCCGAGCGTTACAAAGAATTCATTTCAAGCGACGAGGACGACGAGGATGACGCCGAGTAGGTTTAATTTCTAGTAATTTAATAAAGTCATGGTGTAATGGTATTTTAGGATTTCTTAAGTATTGTTTTTTTTTTAAAAACTTTAATAAATTGTAATCGTTTAATTTTATTAATTTAAGTGTGTTTTTATTAATATAAACTATTTTATATGTTATATTTTTATAAAAAAAATGATTTTTGTAAATAAAATTAATCAGGCAACAAGAAAAACTAAATAAAAATGTGGGACCAATTTAACATATCACATAACCATCACGTCCACCACTACAAACTCCATCACGCCCTCACCCCCATCACATTTGCCAACTCAGCACTATACCCCACAAAAACCTCAAAAAAAACCCCATCACCCCCATCACCACTAAAATAAGGTCTAAGACCATTCTTATCGCAGCGTTATGGGCAAAAACTTACCTCCATCACGCCCCTATCACGCCACTATGGGGCGTGATGGAATAGAAAATGGGTTGGCGTGATCAGTGCATCACGGATAGAAAATGGGGGTGATGGGGATTTAATCCAATCACAATTTAAATAAATCTTTTTATAATTTAATTAAATCAATAAAAATAATAAAATAACTCCATCATACAATCATCACCCAATACCACTACAAACTCCATCACGCCATCACTTTTGCCAAATCAGCACTATACCCCACAAAAACACCCATCACACCCCATCACGCCCATCACCAGTACAAATGGTCTAAGTGTTATTCCCAGTTTCAAATGACACATTCGAATCTTTTAGTGAATTTCGGGCGTGATTTAGAGATATTAGAGTCTATCAAACTTCTACCATTATTACGGACTGTTGATCACAAGTTACCGTCATCTTTGGAAAATGGTGTTAATGATGTCATGGCTCGTGGGTCCCCTGAGTACGAATCTCCGGATGATGACACGATCACTTTAGAAAATGGTGTTAAATTTTTTTCTCTTTTAATAAAATGGTGGTGGCGTTTCTTAACCAATAAAAACACCTTTTGGGCACGTGTAATAAAGAGTATATATGGTGATAATGGTGGATTGGGTTGTATTTCTTCACCACCCGACAACTCCCTAAAAAAAATTTCGGGTAGAACTTGTTTCAATATCTTAAATGTCGAGCACTCCCTGACCAAGTTAGGGTGTGATATTTCTAATGTTTTTGTTAAAGTGATAGGTAATGGACGTGAGACTCACTTTTGAATTGACAATTGGTGCGAACCCCAGTCTCTAAAAGACGTCTTCCCTAGGTTGTTTAGACTTGAGTCATCAAAAGCTGCTTTGGTTGCTGATCGCGTAATCTGGCCTGACTAGAAAGCCCATTCTAGCTGGGCCTGGACAGCCGAACCCAAATGGCGTGCGGGTTATGACTTGTTAAAATTGGATGCACAACTTAATTCGTATACGTGTTCAGGAAACGACAAGGACTACTGGATTTGGATGTTCAGTAACAACAACAAATTCACCTCCAGTTCACTTTTACGTCTGCTTGCTGATATCGATGCTGCCAAATTACCCCCTGTTCCAACTAAACTACATAAAATGATACCGCAAAAAATTTCAATCTTTATGTGGCGTGTTTTACAAAACAAACTATCGGTTATAACAGAGCTTGACGCAAGAGGGATAGATCTCCACACGACTAGATGTCCGGTTTGTGATGATGAGATCAAAACCCTCCATCATACTCTTCATTCCTGCAACGTTGCAAGAGACCTTTGGGACCGTATTTGCAAGCGGTGGAATATTACCCACCTTAACATCACCGAACTCAAGCAATTTTCTAAAGCTTCAAACTCACGGTTCAACACCACTACGGATGCTAGCATATGACAATCCGTTGTCTGGGTCACGTGTTACTACATTTGGAAAAACCAAAACGATTTCGTGTTTGATAATAATAGAATGAGCAACCCAAAAATTATAGCCGACATCCAAGCTAAAACTTTTGAGTGGGTAAATTGTCGAGCAAACAATATCGAGCTTCAATGGCAAACTTTGGTTTGTGATGCTAATCCAACATTCAAAGTAGGCATTGGCTAACTAGTAGGTTTTTTTTTTACCCGTCTCATTGATCATGCTTTGGTTAGAAATAAAATGGGTAGTGTCGTTATGCTTTGTTGTTGGGTTACCGGCATTGTGTATCGCCTCTTTCTCAGCTTGTGCTCAACTGACGTTTTCTACCTAAAGCTTTGATTAATGAAAAGGGTTTTTCCTACTTTTCGTGTTCTCTTATTTGTATATATGTTGTAAGGCTATATGCCTCTGATGTAATTATTATAGAGTGTCGGGATTGGTCTGTAGGGCTCCAAGCCCAACTTCTATATTTTTATTTTTAATATAAGGTTGATTTAAAAAAATTTTAGCTTAAAATACATATATATATATATATATATATATATATATATATATATATATATATATCTATTGATAAGACACTTTTATATCTCTTTTTGATATGTGAACATTTTCTATTATTAGACCTACTATTATATGTGAAATGTTTTATGTATTGTATTCAAATTTTAGAACCGACCACATATATATTTACAATATGAATTTTTACGTTTATAGTTTATAAATATCAGTGAAAATAATATGTATAAGAACATGAAAGTTGATGTGTTATGATTAGAGACGTTAATTGTAAATTTATTAAGGAACACCCATAGAACAAGTGAAAAACCTGTTATTATAAATTTGCGAATACTAGTATGAATAGAAGTTTATGAAGTACAACCTACTAATGCATATTTTGTGGTGGATATATCAAAAAGTGTGTTGGATATATCACTACCCTTATGGAAAAGTTAACCAAAAATAATAAAGTGAATTTTGAAAAGTTTATAGTATTGATTAGGGATGAGATCGGTACGGGTACCGAACCAAGTCGTACGTACACCGAAAATACTGAAATTGAAATTATCCAAAATCAAGAACCGTATACCGAACCGGATTAATAAAACGATATTGGTTCGATACCGGTATTTTCGATATAGTGTCGAATGGTACCGAAATTACAAAATTTTAAATTTAAATTAATTTGTGAGTGTCATTTGACATGTTAATGAGCTTGTTGGATACATTGCTTCAATGCCTTCATCTTCTGAAATTATAAAGGTATACAAGTTTTTCTTTTGCATCTTAGTCACTTTTACTTATAGCTTCACAAACAAAGAACGTTTTACCAATCCCGGTGTGTAATCGACATGTTGTTAGCTTCAACTCGTTCGAATAAGAATCTGTAATTACCTCTACTGAACAGGCTACTCCAATAATTACTTTTTTCTGGGTTCTTCCATAACATAAAGTCATCTAAACAACATTCTTTAGTTACGGTATAAGTATATCCAATTTCTCTATAAAACAATATTTGCAATTTTGTTTGCAAATGTGTAGTTACGTATGTGCGTATACCAGCTTTTAAGCTATGTATACACACTGCTCGTGTAAACCGTAAACATGATATTAGTTTAACTCTACTAATCAAAGTTTGCGTTAGTTTTCAAAATTCAACCTGTAGTAGTAGCAAGTAGCAACTCATGTTATTTGTTACCTTTTTCGTGTTTCAAGAACTATCTGTTATTTGGTTAATTCATGTTAAAACCAAAATGATACGGAGTAATAAATAAAAGACGTCATTAAACTTCATAGTTTGTTTCACATTTGTGTAATACAATAGTAATAACCTGTTCAAAACTTGATCTTTGAATTTGGTTTTCAAAATCGGTTTCCCGGTACCGATACCGAAAATTCCCAAAACCATGAACCAAAACCGAAACCGAATTCTTATTGGTACCGATTTTCGGTACTGATACCGATTCGGTTTCAGTTTTTTTGGGACTTTTGCACATCCCTAGTATTGAAGAAAAACAAAAAGAATCTATAAAATAATGCAACAATTTATTGTGTTCCTGAGTCTCAACGTCTCAGCGTATTATGTATTGTACTCCCTCCGTCTCATAATAAGTGTCATGTTTAACTTTTCAAAGTCTTACTTCTATAGTTTTAACATCTTATAGTTTTATTTGTGTTATATAATATTTGATGAAGCTTATATAAATGAATTGAATACACATTTTAAAACCAAATCCATTCATATAAATTTCATCATATATTACATAAAACAAATAAAAAATTTGAAGTCAAAAATTTGAAAGTAAAACTTTAAAAAGTCAAACATGAGATTTATTAGATCACTCCTAACCATGACATCTTCCTTAACATTTTGTCAACCCCACATCAGATTTATCTCCTCATTTCTCACCATTTCCTCCCATAACACTACCATAACACACGATTGCCAATCATGACATTTTTCTCAAATTTATTATTTTTTATTATTATTATTATTTAAATTGATATAATAATATTTTTAAACAACACTATATTATTATTATTATTATTATTATTATTATTATTATTATTATTATTATTATTATTATTATTATTAATTATTATTAATTTTAACAATAAACGGCTATAATATTATTATTAGTTTAAGGAACGAATAAATTTAATATAATCATATTTTTAAACAAACTTTTATTCCAAACACAAGGGTTACAATTTTTTAAAGTACGATAATTAAAAAGTTCTAATATAATTACTACTTTATTTTAAAATCCTAAAACGAAATTTCGTACGATTTATTTCCAACGAGAATCTGGATGAGATGAATCATCTTCATATGGATCATGAGAAACATCATCATCATCATCAAATTCAAAATACACAGAAATTCGATTTGAACGGAATGCTGGAGTTTCTTTTATACCTTACCAGTGATCTTCGGTACGAAGGTAGAGAGCGACAATTCCGAAATACAATCGTCGTCATAATATAACACGTCTGTGTGTTCAAACGGTACATTTTGTTTCAAAAGTTCAAACTCTTCTAAAGAAACGTCTCGAATGTCAAATGTCTTCAAACAAAATTTTAGTTACACGATTGTAATCGTAAAATTTGGATTGATAGTCAAATTCACTGCCGTAATAAACATCGAACGAGACGATCATCGACGAATTGTCAACATTTTGGAAGATGTGTGTTTTTTATTTTGAAGTATTTTGAGTTTGTAGTGTTTTAACTATGTATAGAGAGAGAGTAAATGAAGAGAGAGAGGGGGGATAAAAAAAAAAAAAAAAAACCGTTGGTGTTGGCAACTGTCAAAAAACAGAAGAAAATCAAATAAAAAGTCGCCCTGCTTTGTGCTTGTGGAAGAAAAGAGAGAAGGCGAGATAGGTGAGGGCGGCTAAGGGCGGCACCAATGCCATCGGCGCCCTCGGATAAAAGTGTGAAGACACTCCCCAACACTGGCCGATAAGACGGGAGGACAGTGTTTTTATTTTTATACACTCTTACATATTACGGAGTGCTGACTTAATAATGCAATGCTATTACTTGCAAAGTTGCAAGCCATACCTAGTTAAAATCATTGTGCTTTTGAGTAACTTTATAATTTTAAAAGCTTTTAGTACAACAATTTTAATAAATATAAATAATAAATAAAATTGCATTATCATTCATCGAGTGTTTAACTTGCAGCTTAGATATTATACTTTTGCCAATACTCGCAAACTTTTTAGACAGATTAAATAAATGATAGATGCCCTAAAAACTTATATAACAAATTGCCTTTGCTATCAAACGGTACATATTTTAGCCACTACCAGTCGACACTCAAAATTTTATCAAAAAATGACATCATCATCATGTTAAACATAAAAAGTATCCTTAGAAATACGGACGCAAAAACATAAATAAAAATTCCAAACAATACAAAAACAAGATCATACAGTTTTACTTATAACTCACCTCTTGATTTCGACATTATCCAACCACCATATAAATGGTTTACTAAAACAGGCTTTCACACGCACCCACGTCAGCCGCTTGCGACTCCAAAATGGCTGTTCCTGACGGGCTCGAACTAACAACCTTCTTAGCACCTGTAAAAACGGCTTTTCGAAAGTAGTCATCTTCCATCGTCTTCAAAACATCCGCCACAATTTTGAAATCCAAGCCACCCGACACCACAAGATGTCCCATAATCTCACCAAAATTGTTCGGTGCTTTTGGTAAATCAATGGCGATATCGTCCAACAATGCGCCATACGAAAGGCACCCAGTTATCAAGTCGGATCGAGTGAGAACCTTTTTGGTGAAAAGGTAATCTAAAAGCTTGGATAACGATTCAACACATGGCGGGCTTTTATCCAAACCAAGTGAGATGGCTTCCTTCACAAATTCGGCGTGATACTCGGGTGCTTTCAGTTCCTCCAAGCATATTAACGCTTCGTCAAGTATACAAACGTTGAAATACTCCTCGAGCAAAGAGAAAGTTTTTCTCTTGAGCTCGTCAGTATTTTTCGGTGCCGCAGAAGCAGCAGGAGATGGTGTTGCGATCGGTCTGGCAGGTGGGGCCGCTTGCGTAACCGGAAGAGGAGAGGCAACGGGACCACCACTTCCTTGCAATAGAGCGCTCGGCCTGCCACTTATATAACCACCGCTGCCCTGGGGGAGAAAACGTTGACTTGGTGACGGTGTCTGGCCAAGTAACGGTGGCTGAACACCCCTAGGCATCGAGCGAGACCTCGGGACCTCCCAGTCATCGTTGTCCATTCCAGGAGCTCCGGGCATCATGCGGGTCCCGGGCGCACCGGGCATGCGGTTCAAACCCACAGGAGTTAAACCCCCTTGGGCACCGGCAACAACTACTCGGTTGTTTCTGATACTAGCAGTTGAACCCCGACGTAGACCCATGTTCCTCTCTGCCTCAGTATGAATTTCGGTAATTGTCTTCGCTTTCACCTGTGCAACAATAACAAGACAAAGATGCAACATTACATACACTTCAACACAAACAAATAGACTAAAAGGTGCTTGATTTAAATATATCTATCTTTATACATAAATACTAAATATTTGAACTATATAATGATATACTCCGTACTTGTTTGTAATTAACCATCATATATGATTAATAGAAATATTTTTCATTAATATCAAAATGTCACCAACTTTAAAGTAGTTGCTATGAAACTCCTTCCCTAGATTTTGATTAGGTGTAATTAACCATCATAGATGATTTATAACACAATTACATACTGCAAAAAAATTAGTTTTTATTCCCTTAAAAGGTTCCCGTGTAGCATACGGGTCACTAATCTAGTTTATCATGAAAAAATAAGTACCTCTTCCCTTCTTGGAATCCAGTTACTTGATCTTAGATCAATAACATCTCGAACCATGAACCTCATACGTGGAGCCAACTGTTGATTTGTCGATAGTTCCTTGAGTCGGATAAAGTAAAGATCATTAATTCGTCTCGACTTTGGGCCCTCGTCGAGTTGTTTGCCGATGGTGTTAAAAAAATGACAAATTGCCTCCACATTTTCCTCATCTGGACATATTTTACCGTCTGTCCCCAAAAGCTCCTGTTGGACGCACATATATTACGATTATAAGAAAATACTAGAGATTGCAAAAGGTTGTTACAAGTAAGGTCGGAAAAGAAACCTGTACGATGTGATGAACGATCTTTTCAGGTACCATTTTCTGCTTCAAAAGTTCACCAATTAAACGAATGTTTCCGAGAGTGCGAAGCTTAATCATTCTTTCTTTATCCCTACGTTCAGATTCTTGCTCGGGGGCAGTCATCTGCCTTATTTCTGCCCTCAACTGGTCGGCACCTTCAAAAGCCTCTTGGCAATTATTCAACAGCACACGTTTGAATGTTATCTCCTTTCCGTCAGGTTCCTCGGATGGAAACGGTGGGAGATTTATATTGAGATCTGAACATAGTTGAGCGTACATAGGACAAAAAGTAGGCTCGAGAACTGCCTTGTCAAATATCAGCGAAATAACCCCCTGAATTGCATATAGAAACCATATATTATAAATATTTCCTTTTGATAAAAACAAAAAATTACAAATCAATAAATAAGATATAGTTGACCAAAAAAGAAACGGACCTTTAAGATATCAGCTGTTGTAATTCCGGAGTCGATAAGTTGACCCTTGAGAAGATCAAACTTTTCCGGAGTCAACTTGTTCAGAATACTGAAAGTCGAAAGGAGCCGTCCATGAGTTTACAGTTTTTTATTACTACATAACAAATTAAATAAAATCATGCAATATTTGGAGTTTTAGTAGCTAACCCTTTAACGGTCTTCAAGACACGATCCTTATCTGAAAGAGTCCCCCTACGAACTGACCATGGGACCTCAGCTTTGATCAGAGCCGGAGCAGGCCCACCGGTCTGTTCCAAAAATTATAAAGTCAACTTAGCAAGATCCAGGCTTTGACTTAATTGTATCCCAAAACTTTAAATAAACAGTTAGATAAAATCATCAAAAAAATTCCCATTAAACTTACCCCTTGGTTAGGAGAGGCCTGTGTTCTACCATATTGTGAATTCGGTTCTTGCCTACTATCGAACCTGTTGAAATCACGATTTGCGTCCCAAGATCTCTCCTCAACGGGAGGTCGTCCACGCCAATCGCGGTTATCAGGCTCGGCATATCGTGGCTGAGGTTGAGCTGGCAACTGTAACTTCTATATATAAGTATATTAACATATAAATAAGTAGATTAAAAGAAAAATTAAAACATTAAGCTGGTAATTCAATAAATAAGACTATGAGATACTTACAGTTCCTTCAGATTTGGTCCAATTTTGGGTCTCACCAAAAAACTCAGTGTCCACCTCTTGTTTGACTTTCAGTATCTCTTCAGGGATGTCTACAACCTACAATAAACGAATGACCCGACTTAAAAGAACCATTAAAATCACAACTTTCTAGTGTATAATAGGTAGATTCTACATAAGAACATTACAATAAACAATTGCATTGGACTAAGCAGACCACATAATGGATTATACATGTGCTAAAAAGTGCTCCTACAGAAGAAGGCAAATCACTGTCATGTGTGAATGACATTGATATTGGATTCGGAGATATTATTAAAACATCAAGAAGAAGATTAGAAGGTTACTTAAAAAGCATTACCTGCCTAAGTTGTAACAGCTGGTCTCTAGTGTAACGAACACGCTCACGGAGCTCGAAGCGAGAATCATTGTTCTGCAAAATGAATACGAATGTATATTAATGAGGCCTCTGACAAAGGAAAACTAAAAAATAACTTTGTGAAATCCTACTTGAATTCCAGATAAAACAAAAGCTAATTACAAAGAAAATGCATGTTCATATGTTAGATAGTAAGTTAAAAAATAAGCCAAATTACGACTATTATCATAAACAGAACAATGTGTCCTGGTGAATTTATGAAAGCTCAGAATGAACCACGAGAGACTATTAAGCCTCCCAAATTAATCAATCATAACCATCACATATGTCAAAACCCATAAGCTTACATATTACATTCTGTTCATATTAAATATTACTCCGTAATAAGAATAAAAAATGGTCATACTTCTAGGATTTCATACATCCATATTCACCTCCATAGTTACCAGCCACCATTACAATTTGCAAACTTAAAAAAGAATAAGCTACGAATAAATTATCTCAGTATACACTTTCCATAACTCAAGCCCAAAAACAGAGGTCTTAATGTATTAAAAATCATCACTTTTATGCCTAAATTATCCTATTGAGAGTAACTTAAGAACCCATAAACTAAATCTACTGAAAGAACCATTGGCATTAACACCAGAAGCAAACTACTACAAATTGAATCATTAAACCTATCTTATGATTCATATAAATCAAATCTCACTTAACCACGTACTTAATCTCATAACAGAAGTCTTGAATAAATATTCAATATAGTAATAGTAATACTCCAGTATTTATTATTTAAGATGGTCTAAACTCTAATTATCTGAACAAAACAACACAAGAATTAGGTATACATAATACATAGGATGTGTATAATAACAATAAAGTCCAGATCCAATTAGGGTTTTAATAAAGTAACAACCTTGAAGGCGGCAAGAGATGTAGCACCACCGCCGCCACCAGGACGAAGAGATGGAAGATCAGATGAACCAAAATCAAAACGTGGGCCACTTGTTCTTCCTCGATTAGCACCACCACCAGGTCTTAAACTCAACACGGTTTGATCAGCCTGCATACCTTAATTCTTGATACCCTTTTTAATTCTTGAGAAACACACAAAAACCAACAAATTGAAATCGGCGATTGATGTAATAATAATCAAGATTTTAAATCTTGATAATGAATATGAAGAAAGATAGGGTTTTTTTAGGGATAGAAGGAGGAGCTCTGTTTCTCTCTCCTGTTGTGAGAGAAAGACAAAGATGAGAGAGAAGCCCTTTATTATAGAGCAACAACTCTATGTTCTTTGGGTTTGGTGTTCGTGGTGTGATACTGCTGCTGCGCATTAGGATACCTATTTTATAATGTAGTTAGGTTTTGTGGCAGATTTCTAAACTTCTTTGTTTTTGAAGGGTAGTAAGTGCATTTATGAGTTTTGATGGGGTATTGTTGTAACTCTTTCCTCATTAAATTGATGTTACTCAATAATCTAAAACCCGTAAAACGCCTCCTCTCGTAATTGGCTGCTTTGGTCGGTTGTTACTGTTGAAACCGCACACCTGACCCGCCCCGACCCGTAAAGTTAACTTTCTATGAAATACCGCTTTCCAGGCGGTGGTTTTAGGCCGCACATAGTTTTACTACACCGTTTCAATAGTTGTTTATCTCTCTTCAATCCCTGCGTCTCCGATTTTTTGGGTCTGTATTTTGCGGCTTAAATTTCTTTCTTCCTTTGTCGGTGTCGATTTTTTGGGTCTGTATTTAGCTCCGTTGCGTCGTACGTTGATAGTTGGTTCATGTCCCGGTTCCCGATTTTCGAACATCCTTTCGTACGCGTAGATATTTTGTACTTTGCGTTCCGCGGCTTGTACTCTTGTAAACTTTAGACGTTTCTCATCAATAAATGGAACCACTTGGATTGTAACTTGTACATTTGAGCTTTTTGGTCATTTGCGTCTTCAAATCGTCGTTTTCTTCTTTTATCTTCGCACTTATTATTTAAACGATTATTACATAAAAATAGAACAATAGTAACTAAAAGCTTTACATATTGGAAGGATATTGATACTAAATATATGTTCATTTAGAGCACTATCAATTTGCAGCCGTGGCAGATTTAGAATTTTGCCGCAACAACTAGAGGGCATATCATTAATGCAACCATGTTTATTTGCAGCGATGGCATATTTTGAATCTTCTTTCACGTCTGAGCCTACTAAAATATAGTCATATGGTATAAAATTTAGATTATTGAGTAATTTGATACTACCTATTTGTTTGCACATTTGCAGCTAAACTTTTTGTGTATAACATTGTAGTATACTTCTACCTTCTTGAACGTTGAAACCAGATCTGTGTATATATTTTTGTTAGAGATTAACAAATTAAAAGTGTGTGATGCATTTGAAACATTTTACATCTTCAAATACCTATGACTGTATAAAGGCTGTGATGATCAGTATTCTTTGAGATTTATGACGCTTTTTGGCGAGGCAACTGTAGCGACCCGACAAAATCGTCATTGACGGCGCCGTCTACTTAGGTCCCGTTACGTGGTCATAAGTCTTTAAAATAACGTTTGACCAAAGGTATGTCGCATTCATTTCAGATGTGAGAGCGTTTCAAAGTTTACAAGAATAGTTCAACCAAAAGTTACGTAACTAAGTTATAAGTACAAATGAAACCTATGCGATACAATTTTAAATAAAGTCAAAAGACCCTCCACGTATGCATGTATACTCGACATCCAAGCAAGTATCAAAAGTAATGAGCGGAAGCATGTATCACAAAACGTTCAAGGACCTGAGAAAACATAGAAATCTGTCAACGAAAACGATGGTGAAATCATAGGTTTAAGTAAGTAAGTACAAATGAACCACAAGATTTATATCATTGAAATAATAGTAAACCATTCTAAAATTTGTTATCATGAGCACCCAATTATCAAGGCTTAACTTTCCATCCATAGAACTCCATCACAATAGTGTTAGAACATACACTGTTTCTCGAAAATATATTTCATCCGAATAACGGTAGCGAACCGTCCGAATGAGGGTTTGTCAAACCCATATGGCCATACAACATAAGTTCTCACTTACACCCGGCAAGTGTAACTAATGATAATCGAATTGAGGATTTTTGTTCTAACTCGTATGTAGAATGTTTGTTTTCGTACTTGTGTTCACTTTGTAAAATGAAACGTTTATGTTTTCTCATCCCAAATATAAGTTTAAAAGAGTAAAAGTGGGACTATGATCTCACCTTGAGTGCAAGCGTATAAAAGTACTTCGCAAGTAAACGTGCGCAAGAACGAATGCTAGTCTTGACCTAAACAAGTAGGTCGTATCAATAACGGTAAACACGATTGATCAAAGATGTTCAATTAGTCCTATGGCTCGTTACGACTCGATTGTATAGCATGTGAATCACGTTGTCAAGTTTCATGCACGATATAAGTATGAAAGCATGTTAGAACGTTTGCACAAACATTTGGTTAATCTTGATTAAAAGTCAACTTTGGTCGGGTCAAAGTCAACGAAAAAGTCAACACGTTCGGGTCGGGTCCCGAGCTATTTTTCTGAAGTTTTTAATCATATATAAACATGTTAGAACAGGTTACATGGTGATCGGAGGTGCGTAGCATAGTTAGAATTTTCATGAAATTGTAAAATTTGAACAGCCATCTGTCCACGCTATAATCCGCGCCGCGGCAATATCACCCGCGCCGCGGGTTAAAGCAGGTTTTGAGGGTCGAGACTTTTGATGGTCCTGGACCATCTGGGTCTTTGTTAAGCCGCGCCGCGGCCTGAAGGCCCGCGCCGCGGTTGGTATCTGATCCAAATTCCTGGGCAGTTTTGAGTGTCAAAACGAGCAAATCTTCAAACAAACGCAACTTATGAACCGTAAACACTTAAATTGCGTGCCATACATCGTTGGAAAGGAAATTTAACGAGGAACACAACTAAACACATATCATCAATCAAAAACACCATTTAAAATAATCAAAACCAAGTTGAAAGTTCATTAAATGCTCATCCTAAATACTTTCAAGTTCATAAATGCATATCTATGATTCGGGAATTATATGCACATGTGTAATACGCCGTTTCATAGGTAATGATGCATACAATACAACTAAACACTTACAAAGCACCTTGCAAAGCATTTAAAGCATTCAAAGTTCACATTCAAGTCTATCAAACCCTAACCAAAAACTGTAACAACCCAACCCGTTAACCAACCAATAACGCGGAATAAAAAAAAATTTCTTTGTGCAGCAAATGGCGCGGGCCGCCATGACCCCGCGCGGCGCGCAAAAGGGCCTGGACAGGCTGCTGTCCCAAAAAGTCCCAAATGCGAAAATATTTGACCACTTCCCGACACATTTAGACTAAACAGTTTTCACAACATATTATAATAGTTAAGACTAACACGTTCCATCAATAAAAAGGGTTTTACGACACTGGGCCCACATATGCCCAAATTACCCTTTTAGTACCAATTTCAAGTTTTCGACCACACGACTTTTAACACAAAATAAAGTCGAGCATGACGATTGGGGATACGCTACCCAATCCTAATCAATCCAAAAGCAAGCCTTCTAAAGCAATTACGCGAGTCCACTAGTCCCACGCTTACCCGAGCCACCGCATCCATGCAAATCTATAAAAAGGTAAACAATGAGAGGGTAAGCTAACGCTTAGTGAGTGAGAATATACTACATACATATATATGCATAAAATGGACACGCCATACAAAACCAAATACCGCATACCGGAGCATCCAAGCATAAAGGCAAGCTAGTCTAAGCATACCGTAAGATCACTAAGCAACGAGCTAAAGATACATCAACAAAATATAAGTTCACCAACAACGATGTGAACAATGCCAATAAGCTACACCCGGAGGGTTAGCTACATCACGACAATACAACATTATATGTATACAATATATATATATATATATATATATATATATATATATATATATATATATATATATATATATATATATATATATATATATCGAATAACATAATTTGCTTACGCTTACAACACAATAACCATGGTTAACCAATCGCACAAGGGAATGGCGCTCGCGAAAACGCCATCGGTGTTCATAACATCCGTTAGGGTACTTAACACCTCGTATCACTAACCCCTAGGGTGGCACCTTAACACCTCGGCACTTCACCCCGAGTGGCACCTTAACACCTCGGCACTTCACCCCGAGTGGCATCTTAACACCTCGATGCTTCACTCATTATTTTACGGAGTGGTGTCTTAACACCTCGACACTACACCCCTAGGTGGCATCTTAACACCTCGATACTTCACCCTGAGTGGCATCTTAACACCTCGATGCTTCACTCATCACGTGAAACGTGGTGTCTTAGCACCTCGACACTACACATTTCACGCTACAACAAATAGATACATTATATACCTACACATATAATTATTCCACTCACTATATTAACCCTTCGTCATTGGGGTTATATAAGTCCACATCACACGCCCATGTGATAACGTACACACAAAGTGTGCACCTCGCCAAAGTGGTCAACCAAAACGCACAACCGTGCCAATTGGACCTATACACAAGTCCAACAATTCCACCTATACGAGAAGCGAGCTCTATAAGCGAGAACCCCTTCTCCCAACCCGTACCCATCCTACACATACATATGCATATAGGATATTAACACTCACCTTGTCATCTTGAAGAATGCCACCGAATAATCCGCAATCGCCTATGGAATGTACCTATTCCATTTATCACATAACAAGTAACACAATTAGGGCGGATATACAAATTAACCCAAATTGACTACTAGTGCAATTTCGACCCAAATGCACTTTCAAGCACAAAATCACGCCCAAACTAACCAATAATCACTTACACAAGTGAGAATGGTCCTAATATGCCAATCAAACCCAAACATAGGTGTTAAACACCTATCTTGCCCAAAATGACACTTAAACCCTAATTTGACCCATAAGAAGTCAATATCACGCCATAAGCAAGTTTTGACACCAAAACATATTTAACTCGGTTCTATGCTTCAACTTAATCCATTTTAAGTTTATAAACCTTATTAAATCGGCAATTGAGTCATAATCATCAACAAACCCTAATTTTTACTCTAGTCAAAATTAGTCAACCATAAGAACCCTAATGGTTTTCAAAACACCAATAATCACTAACACTAGTGATTATACACCATTTACAAGTCTTAAACATGGTTAAATCATTAACCAACCCAAAACCCGCCAAATATCAAAGTAGCAAGTTTCCATAAACCCTCTTCATCAACCAAATGAGTTTTACAACTAACAATCTCAAACCCTAACTTGAATATAAAATATAACAAATGAAATTCGGAGTTAGAACTTACCAATACTACCAAAACATAGCTTGGAGCGAAATGAACAACTTTAAAACCCGAGCTTTGGCTAGAATTCGACTCTTTCTTCTTCAAATCAAGCTCTCTCACTCTAGAACTCTTCCTCTCTCTCTAAATATGGATGAGAGTGTTTGTGTGGGTGAGAAATGAGCTCCAATGGAGTTCTAGATCAGTTTTGGTGACCCTAAACCGACCTCAATTGAAAAGACCAAAGTACCCCTCATTTAAACCTTTAAAAAAAGCTGAAAATTGCTTCTGACGCGATCGGAGCGCCGTGCCATAAGGTGGAGCGCCGCTCCAACCTTCCGGTCAGTTTTCAGTTTCTTGTTTTGGCCATAACTTTTTGACCGTAGCTCCGTTTTCGATGAATCAAATATCGTTGGAAACGTAATAAGATTTTCTTTCCAATGGTAAGGCTTTGAAACATCAACTCAAACTTTATTTGGGGTTGAAAAGATACGTACACACCTTGTCACTTCAGACAACGTCCAGTTTCCTTTGACGTTCGAGCAAGCAACACGTACATGCTGCGTACACTTCATACACGCATCGTACACCATAAATACATTATGTACAATAAATATTTGGGTCTTACAACTCTCCCCCACTTAAACTCGATCACGTCCTCGTGATCTTCTCTACTTAACCAATCCGTAACTACTCAACGGCCCTCAATCCTAAGTTCCAATCCGAACTTTCCTAGACAATTCTTCCCAATGAATCACCTTTAACAACTAAAATCGTCACCCGCGATTTATCAAAACCACTATCCGAGCACTAAAACCTGCTCTTTTCCCTATATCGGGAAAAACTCAACCAATCTCGTACCGAGATATCAATTCCTTAGCGTACCTTTTCCAAGGACAACACTAAAAGTGACCAAGTCTCAACCTAAAGTCAACGATCCGAACGTTGAAGATCGAACCACATGAATCCTTACGGATTACACTTACCACTAAACATCCTTTGTAGTGCGCAATACAACCAATACACCACTATCCTAACATCATAAGCAACTGCTAAAACCAAAAGTGCCCAAAACGACTATGGCAACGCTAAACCTAAGGTGTACAAAATCGACTATTGTCACACCCGTAACAACATGTGAGCGAAACACGGCTATCGCCTCACTAATCCCACGACATGGTCCCCACGACCCCAACATCGGCATATAAAACCACCGTTAGTTCACACAACTTGGTCCTTACGACTCCACCATTGGCGTATAAAACAACCAATAGATCACACATCCAACAACATGAAGGCTGGCAGAAAACTACACGCGACCCACTTCCCAAATCTCAACACCGGATGAAGTCAGCGGACCCCGTCAACGGTCATGCTTCACCGATATAACACTACACCCATGATGAAGTCAGCGGACCCCGAAGGTAATGCTTCACCAATCTACGATCTCATGATGAAGTCAGCGGACCCCGAAGGTCATGCTCCATCAATCAACGATCTTATGATGAAGTCAGCGGACCCTGAAGGTCATGCTTCATCAATCACCGATACCATGATGAAGTCAGCGGACCCCGAAGGTCATGCTTCATCAATCAACGCCCTTTTGGCCTCGAACGACGAGTAGCGTAACATCGCGCTCTGCTACGCCATAGTGAATCCTAACGGATACCACTAACCATTCACACAATCGAGCAAGAACCACCTATATCAAACATAGGCACAAAACATTAATTCTCTAAAAGAGGATCCGATACGCACATCCCTTAACCGAGGGATTTCACCTTGCTCGCCATACCCGTCCATTATCTCTCAACGAGATTTACCACATTACCACCTTGGTGATAATTCAAATCCAAAATCATAGGTACAATTTAACCGAAATTGTACTCTACCACAAATCGACCAAATCTAGGTCCAGACACAAATTTCGGATCTACCAAAAGCATTGTCCGAAATCTCACACTAAAACCTCCGCGTGCGGGAGTGTAACTCCCCCACTTGGAACTACGTTCCATAACCGCATCTCGTACACCCGCACAATGCTACCAAAGGTAGACTTTACCAATAATTGGGTTCGCACGGCCCATCACCATGTCTTGCTTCAACTTTGAGCATACCAAGGATCCTAACCTATCATTAAACACTTCGAACGAAAAGTGTACCACAAATTACATGAACTATACACTCGCAATCATATAATTGCTTTAGTTTGTCGAATTTCACCTGATCACTCATGTACCTAAGGGTTTCACTTCGGTACCCTAAGTACAATGTAACCGCAACACAATCGGAGTCGAACACCGCGCTAGTAGGTATAAAAAGGCACCTAATGTCGCGTCACGTAAATCCTTTACCAACATACATCGAGATCAACACTCGATTTCAAGATTTTCAATCCACTCGACGAACCTCATGGTTCATCAACTTCAACACGAAAGCGAACACGCGCTTAACGACCGAACACCAAAACCCATTTCCATGATTTGGTTGAAACATTTCCCAAATACTAAGGAATGCTTGGTTGCACCAAGTCTTACGCCCTTCGCCCGACAATCAAACGTCACCATAGGGTACTTCCATTAGGAACGTCACCCATATCAATAACATGCACAACACCATTGAGACTTTAAGGGTCTCACTCAACCGAGCTTAACGACCCGATACCAACCAAAATGCTTAAGCACCCAAGGATTTGCACCATAGGATCAAGGCACAACACACCACTTATACACTCTACTGAGAGCAAACCGGAACCATAAACGTAAACCGCCCGCTTGCTACGAATTATCTCCAACGGAGAATAAAGTTTAGCTAAGACTTACGCACATACCGCATGTTATTACAAACGAACAACATATAATTTCGTACTAAAAGTACCTGATGTAGAACTGTTGGGCTTCCGTGCTCCACTTCCCATCATGTATTCGCGCTCTAACCTCCTAACCCGATCGTCATGCGATTCGGAACACTCTGACTTCCGGTGTCCCTCCATCCGGCAAATGAAACACCTGATTGAGCCTAAAGGCACTACCGTACAATCTTGTGCCAAATGACCCCGTTCCCCACACTTAAAGCACGTGAGCTTGTAACCCTTCTTACTCTTCTTCTTCACATTCCCGACGCCTTCAGGCGTACTTCGTGCCCTCTTATCATGAGCACCATGTAATCCTAACCTTGCAAGTACATCTTCATCATCGCTACCTTGAGGTTTGGGAAACCTCTTTTCAAACTCTTCCTTTACTACTTTAGTCACTTGGTCTCGGACCATTTCCGTCATTTGTCCTTCGACCAGCTCCTTGGTTACTTCCCTAACTTTGTCTGTGAAAACCGAGACATATTGTTCAAACACGGCCTCAATCTTTAACGTTAACTCATCCTTCCCTTCGTGAATAGGCTCACTCGTTCCGCATCCATCTTCCGTTTTCATTCTAAGGGATGCAAACTATTAGATCACGAACGTATAGACCACACGCACAACACCGTCCCATCTTGCTAAACACTTGTCGTACATCACTTGTTAGACATGATTTGCACCCGTAATAAGGTTTGCAAGTCCTTATTACGCACACACACCGTATCAACTCGTTAGTACAACGACCGCCTCGCTCGATGATATAAACAAACACAAACAAAATTCTACGCGATATGCACATACGCGAGAATTATTATCACAACACAATTAATATATTAATAATATCCGCATTACTAATATAAACGTTAGTCCACCTACAAACAAGGCACTAACTATAACCTATTCCGACCCGTAATCCTACAAGTCCCGCAACAATTAAGCACACACAAAAGTCTAAGTCTAGGCACCTATCTCAAGTCACCTAAATCCCTCAGACCATGCTCTGATACCACTTGTAACAACCCAACCCGTTAACCAACCAATAACGCGGAATAAAAAAAAAATTCTTTGTGCAGCAAATGGCGCGGCGCGCCATGACCCAGCGCGGCGCGCAAAAGGGTCTGGACAGGCTTCTGTCCCAAAAAGTCCCAAATGCGAAAATGTTTGACCACTTCCCGACACATTTAGACTAAACGGTTTTCACAACATATTATAATAGTTAAGACTAACACGTTCCATCAATAAAAAGGGTTTTACGACACCGGGCCCACATATGCCCAAATTACCCTTTTAGTATCAATTTCAAGTTTTCGACCACACGACTTTTAACACAAAATAAAGCCGAGCATGACGATTGAGGATACGCTACCCAATCCTAATCAATCCAAAAGCACGCCTTCTAAATCAACTACGGGAGTCCACTAGTCCCACGCTTACCCGAGCCACCGCATCCATGCAAATCTATAAAAAGGTAAACAACGAGAGGGTAAGCTAACGCTTAGTGAGTGGGAATATACCACATACATATATATGCATAAAATGGACACGCCACACAAAACCAAATACCGCATACCGGAGCATCCAAGCATAAAGGCAAGCTAGTCTAAGCATACCGTAAGATCACTAAGCAACGAGCTAAAGATACATCAACAAAATATAAGTTCACCAACAACGATGTGAACAATGCCAATAAGCTACACCCGGAGGGTTAGCTACATCACGACAATACAACATTATATGTATACAATATATATATATATATATATATATATATATATATATATATATATATATATATATATATATATATATATCGAATAACATAATTTGCTTACGCTTACAACACAATAACCATGGTTAACCAATCGCACAAGGGAATGGCGCTCGCAAAAACGCCATCGGTGTTCATAACATTCGTTTGGGTACTTAACACCTCGTATCACTAACCCCTAGGGTGGCACCTTAACACCTCGGCACTTCACCCCGAGTGGCATCTTAACACCTCGATGCTTCACTCATTATTTTACGGAGTGGTGTCTTAACACCTCGACACTACACCCCTAGGTGGCATCTTAACACCTCGATGCTTCACCCCGAGTGGCATCTTAACACCTCGATGCTTCACTCATCACCTGAAACGTGGTGTCTTAGCACCTCGACACTACACATTTCACGCTACAATAAATAGATACATTATATACCTACACATATAATTATTCCACTCACTATATTAACCCTTCGTCATTGGGGTTATATAAGTCCACATCACACGCCCATGTGATAACGTACACACAAAGTGTGCACCTCGCCAAAGTGGTCAACCAAAACTCACAACCGTGCCAATTGGACCTATACACAAGTCCAACAATTCCACCTATACAAGAAGCGAGCTCTATAAGCGAGAACCCCTTCTCCCGACCCGCACCCATCCTACACATACATATGCATATAGGATATTAACACTCACCATGTCGTCTTGAAGAATGCCACCGAATAATCCGCAATCATCGATGGAATGTACCTATTCCATTTATCACATAACAAGTAACACAATTAGGGTGGATATACAAATCAACCCAAATTGACTACTAGTGCAATTTCGACCCAAATGCACTTCCAAGCACAAAATCGCGCCCAAACTAACCAATAATCACTTACAAAAGTGAGAATGGTCCTAATATGCCAATCAAACCCAAACATAGGTGTTAAACACCTATCTTGCCCAAAATGACACTTAAACCCTAATTTGACCCATAAGAAGTCAATATCACGCCATTAGCAAGTTTTGACACCAAAACATATTTAACTCGGTTCTATGCTTCAACTTAATCCATTTTAAGTTTATAAACTTTATTAAATCGGCAATTGAGTCATAATCATCAACAAACCCTAATTTTTACTCTAGTCAAAATTAGTCAACCATAAGAACCCTAATGGTTTCCAAAACACCAATAATCACTAACACTAGTGATTATACACCATTACAAGTCTTAAACATGGTTAAATCATTAACCAACCTAAAACCCGCCAAATATCAAAGTAGCAAGTTTCCATAAACCCTCTTCATCAACCAAATGAGTTTTACAACTAACAATCTCAAACCCTAACTTGAATATAAAATCTAACAAATGAAATTCGGAGTTAGAACTTACCAATACTACCAAAACATAGCTAGGAGCGAGATGAACAACTTTAAAACCGAGCTTTGGCTAGAATTCGACTCCTTCTTCTCCAAATCAAGCTCTCTCACTCTAGAACTCTTCCTCTCTCTCTAAATATGGATGAGAGTGTTTGTGTGGGTGAGAAATGAGCTCCAATGGAGTTCTAGATCAGTTTTGGTGACCCTAAACCGACCCCAATTGAAAAGACCAAAGTACCCCTCATTTAAACCTTTAAAAAAGCTGAAAATTGCTTCTGATGCGATCGGAGCGCCGCGCCATAAGGTGGAGCGCCGCTCCAACCTTCAGGTCAGTTTTCAGTTTCTTGTTTTGGCCATAACTTTTTTACCGTAGCTCCGTTTTCGATGAATCAAATATCGTTGGAAACGTAATAAGATTTTCTTTTCAATGGTAAGGCTTTGAAACATCAACTCAAATTTATTTGGGGTTGAAAAGATACGTACACACCTTGTCACTTCAGACAACGTCCAATTTCCTTCGACGTTCGAGCAAGCAACACGTACATGCTGCGTACACTTCATACACGCATCGTACACCATAAATACATTATGTACAATAAATATTTGGGTCTTACAAAAACCACAAAATCAAGAATCAAGTTTATGAAGTTCTTCCAAGTCAACCTACATACCGAATTGAAGCTAGTGATGCTAGTAACACATTTAATACATGCACTTTTAACATCTAACAACATTTAAGCAACCAAATCTCAAAATCAAACACACCAAAATTCAAGTTCATGCTAGTTGCTTAAAATAACAAGATCGAGCATACAAATCACATAATCATGCTAGACTTGAGCCATAAACACTAATTAACACTTTTTATAAGTCAAAAACATCAAGATCACAAAATCTAGTGTTTTTAGAAAGTTACCCAAATGAGATGTAATCGGTATGGATTTGAAGAGGAAGATGCAAGAATTCCGAATATGTAATTTGTTTGGATTGATGCTTGCTCGATTTGAAATAGATGATGATTCTTTGTTTTGGGTTTTGAGAGAAAAATGTGAAAGTATTAAAGAAAATGGAAATGAAATGGATAATGAAAGGAGGTGGGTGTTGACTAGTCCATCTAGTCACATCTTTGATCAACTGGCGAAACTAGTCCATCGAGTTCAGTTGCGGGTGCGTGAATTACCTAAACGGGATAATTTAGAAACGCGTATTAACGGAAGGTGTTATAATTATATAACGTACTTTAGAATAATTAAACGGAAAGTAAACGGAAAAATGTGGGATGTTACATTACCTACTCCTTAAAAGAAATTTCGGGAAAAAGGCGGGATGTTACATTACCTACTCCTTAAAAGAAATTTCGTCCCGAAATTTAAGTAGGTGTAGTAGTCGTTGTTTCTTCCTCGGGATCTTGCGTTTCCGAGTCCACGAATAAATGAGGGTATTTCCTTTGCATTTGATCTTACCTTTCCCAAGTAAACTCGGGTCCTCTTTTGGCGTTCCAACGGACCTTGACAATCGGGATTCGGCTTTGTTTTAGCGTCTTGACGGAGGTGTCCACTAGTTCAACCGGTTCCTCCACAAAATGAAGTTTGTCATCAATAGTAAGCTCCTCGAGAGGAATGACGAGTTCAGGTTCAGCAAGTTACTTCTTCAAGTTTGATACATGGAAAGTAGGATGAACGGAGCTCAGTTGAGGCGGAAGATCTAAACAATAAGCAACGGTTCCAACACGCTCCAAGATTTCGAAAGGACCAATATACCGCGGATTTAGCTTCTCGCGTTTCCCAAAATGGATTACACCTGTGACGATCGCTCCAAATCCATATGGACGAACACGTCATTCATCGATTTCATTGCGAGGTATTTGACCTCTATATGATACGTTTTGTAAACATTGCATTCTTTTGAAAATGCATACCATAAATGAATATTTAAATCAAAGGTTTTCGACATCTGATGATTTCTACATATAGACAATCACCGTAATTATTAGTTTACAATAGTAGTTCCGTTGACAATGCAGTCAAAATAAGATACATGGTGATGATTTGGTGAATGCAACATTTCCTTGAAAAATATGCCATGTAAGACTCCATGCACATAGCTTGTCTAACATATAAGCAAACAGCGGAAGACTTCTAGGGAACCTGAGAATAAACATGCTAACAAGTGTCAACACAAAGGTTGGTGAGTTCATAGTATTAGTGTTTCGCATAATCTGTATATAAAGGTGGATCACAAGATTTCAGTTGTTTCATCCAGAAACGTTTATCAAAATATTCTACAAGATTGAGCACCTTGGTAACTAAGCTTTAACGTTATAATAAGTACCCCTGTTTTAACATACATGCAACCAACATGTACAATACACGCAAATCAATGTGTACTAAACTCAAATAGCATACGTCTGTTTTATAGTTCAGGCTAGGGTTTCTATACCTGGAACAGACGGGGATGTCAAGCTCTATGGATCCATATATAACTACTCGCGCCCACCAGTTCTTATAACCGGCAGTTACTAGTTACCAAAGCTAAGGGATTTTCAGTTCAAACTCAGTGTAGAATTTAGTATGTACTTGTATCCATTACGTTTAAAATAAAGTGCATGTATTCTCAGCCCAAAAATATATATTGCAAAATCATTTAAATAGGGAGCAAATGAAACTCACCTTAGCAGCATATAAAGTCGTTCACCAAAATGTGACCGAAACTCGGATTACCAAATAACCGTAGATCTCAACCTAGAGAACATATGTTGGTCAATAAATGTCTATCAAGCTAGGTCAGGTCATAGTGTATCACAATCCTAATGCTCGAGATCGACATACAAAAGTTTATCAAAAGTCATTTAAAAAAGTCATTCTGACTTTAGTTCAACAAAACGAGACATGCCTTATATAAGGATTCATTTACTCGGTTGGTAATATTTAAAAATCCATTTTATCAATCTCGTAAACAAGTTGTTTAAATCTTAATTGTAGATTCAAAAGCAATTTCAATTAACGTCAATCATAATTCAGTTGCTTATATCTTTTAATCCGTTCATCGAAACTATTCGATATCTAAATGAAAAGTTATTGATTTTTCGCTAGCTTTCCAAAAACATGTATATCATATACCTTTTACCAGTAATATATGTATTTAATTCGTGATTCATTATAAACTGTTTAGCGACGAAATTTTGCATACAAGCATGTATAAATATATATATACTCGAGCACTAGACATGGATACACAATTATTATATAAAAGATAAAATATAAGTACTTACATATCAATATTGAGATTCAATATTGTAGAAAAGTACGTAGACGTAACGGAGATGATAAACACTAGGTTTGATTCATAAATATATCCCCGAATATTATCCATAACCTCCTTGGCAATAATCCATAGTTTCCTTAGTTATAATCGGTTTGTAACCCGAATTAAAATACCCGTGTATCACTTGTTACAGTACCATACTACTAATTTAAAATTTTAGCTAGAAAATATACAGAGTGATTTATTTATGTGAGTGTGTGCGTGTTTTTAAGTTCCTAATCACAAGTACTTCGTTCATATATATATATATATATATATATATATATATATATATATATATATATATATATATATATATATATATATATATATATATATATATATATGTAAAATAATAATATAATAATATAATATATAATATAGTAATAATAAAAAGGTAAGCCGCCATCACTTTTTATGTCGACAAACTTTTTATATCGACAAACATTACGCGTTTCGTGTAGATAGGTACGCGTTCCTCGTATGGTGTCTTCACGAAAGTTGTAGATTTTTGAGTTACGGGCGTCTGGACACCGGAATTACCCTTTTTTGAGTCAGTATGATTTAGTTATTATTTTTCTCGTGCAAGTGCATTGGTTTAGTGATTTCCATCATTTTAACTTGAAACCTTGAGATGAAATGTTGTAGTCTTTTAGTGCTCAATAGAAACTTTTATTTTATCTTTATTTTCATTTTCATATCATTGAAAATCCATAAAAACATTTTAACAATCAAATTCTATTATATCGAAAAACGTGTCCATACTAAATCGAATAACTATAGTTTTCTAAAACTAATTACATTCACATCTTTTTATCGAAACGTTATAATAATTAAAAATCTATTATTTCGAAGAACGCTTTCATATATTTGAACTAAATCGAATAAATATAATTTAGTTTTCCAGAATTAGTTATATTCAAAATCATTCTTTAAAAGGTTTCATCTATGTCGTAAAACGTTTTCAATATTAAGAAAACTAAATAATTAACTTTATCAAGAGACACGAGACAATCATTGTGTTGAAAGTTAATCTATACTAACCTTTATCCAGTAATCGTTAATTGATATATTTGTTCTTACTTGTAGGTCACTTTACCATTTATTCCGAATATCGTTAAAAAGGAAAGGTTTCCTAAATCAAAGTGGACCTCTTAATAGAGACTCACGATCATACAATGTATCTGATAAATCAATCATTTGATATTATCTTTTAATTCCGTTGATAATTATATTAAACATATATCGAAACAAATACGTTCGTGTAAAGTATTATACGTCTAATACTTTTTTAACGTTTTCAAGTTATAATATTTACACATATACATATATAATCATGTCCGTTCATATAATGGTTCGTGAATCATTGGAATTTGGTCAAGGTTAAATGAATGTATGAACATAGTTTAAAATTCTTGAGATTCAACTTAACAAACTTTGCTTATCGTGTCGGAATAATATAAAAATTAAAGTTTAAATTTGTTCAAAAATTTCCGGGTCATCACAGTACCTACTCGTTAAAGAAATTTCTTCCCGAAATTTGAGTGAGGTCGTCATGGCTAACAATAAAAATGTTTTTATGATGAATATGAGTCGATAAATAAAGTTTTATCACCGTTGAATAATATGGATAAAACAATCCAATTACTCGAAGCGTATGAGGAAAGTTATTGTAATAAAGTGAAATAGAGAATAGAGATGCGTCTTATCTCTTTACGTAGTAACGATTGATTTCCGAAATTTATGGAATAGAAAGTCTTCATAATCTAAATAAGATTTGATTCTTCAGAATTTAAGGAAATTAAGATCTTTAATTAAATGAGGTCACCTGCCTCGATTGCTCTGTCTGTTATTTCGCTTATAAATTAACCCCTTTCGTCTCATTATTTTCACCACTCCTACATTTTCTTCCTCATTTCATACTTCTAAAAGATTGTGAAATGCTTCATCCAGTTCTGATTCTTGATATACTCCTAACTTTCATATCTGTCATTCTTCTTTTTCATCTACCTCCAGAGGAAGTTACTTTCTTCTACCATTACCTTGGGGTTATAGTGTTTTTCATTCTCCCGTGTCCTTATGTTGTGATAAACATTGATATACACGGTTTGTAATTTATGTGTTGTTATCGGGCTTTATATTCTCCCTTATATTTCAAAGTTCCTGCTTCTGCCTTCTATAATTATTGTCATCCCCAGTTAATGCTTTCTTTTATTTGCTGCGATTTATACCCCGATTTCTATTTCGAAGTTTTGCCCCTTCGTTTCTTCTTCTTGTGACTAAGCATTGCTTGTAATGGTCCAGAATTCGCAGATATGAATTTCAGAATGAACATTGTTAATGTTCTAAGAAGAAAATGGTAATGGCACGATCTTGATTTGTTAAATTACCAGAATACCCTGGAAAAGACAGAATCATCAAGAAATATTTTCTTGATATTTTAGAGATTAACTAGAATACAAGAGTCGTATGACATAGCACATGATGGCGTTATGATCTGTGAATCATCACGTTCCATTTAGAAACTCAGTATGACTTACTGTAATAAAATCACGATGATCAAGTGTCATTATATTATACTAACTCATGCTTCAGCTCCCAACACCACTTCAAAAATATTCATATTTTAAACTCGAAGGTTTCAGAATTTAGAAACTAAAATAGTTTCTTTTATGATGTAACACAGATATCATAAGGAGAAAATTGATTTCCGATAAGAATGATTATGGAATTATCTCCAGAAATATGGAGGATATTTATAATGAAAGATACGATGATATCTTAGAATTTCTAATATCAGAGGATGATGAAGAATATTGTCCGCAAGGGTTTAGATTCGGAAGCAAGGTACTCGTTAATGGCTTCAGCAGATACTGAATCATTTGGATTCTTTGAAGGCAGGTTTCATCCTTGTGATTTATCCACAGCCTCCTTCATACTTTGCTCAATCCCTTTTCCAGTTCCAAACTTTCTCTTTTTCTGAGCTTTGCCAGCACACTATCCTTTATCATCAAACTTTTTACTGTTAAGGTCGTTTACAGTTTTTGCTGCTTCATCAGCATTTTTCAAGATTTCGAGAACTATTTCGCGGTTTAAGGTGTTTTTTCAGAAACTTCACATTCAAAGTCTGTAAGTCTTGGAGGTAAACGTTATATGTATATATATAACTGTTGGCGAAAAATTTCTACGAAATTCAAAATGTTGATTTGCTAATTCCCAGTAGTTGGTATGACAATTGTTGTTACAAGTTGTATATGGGTACTTGATAGAGTTTCAATGAATAATTATCGTGATTTTTCGGAGAGGCTTAATGATCAATGAAGTTGTTGATAAGTTTACTGCTAATGTGGTGGAATATGAAAGGTTCTCCAATAACAATGATGAAGGGGTAATCGTTATAATAAGGCTTATTCGAATGAACAATTGAGGGTGATTTGCAGAAAGTAGTGACAAAACTGTCTATTTTGAAAAGGGATTGAAAAGTTATTTTAGCTAATACATGCCAAAGGGTCTGATACGGATACGTGTTAAACTATGACTTTAGTTTCGAGGGTTTTTTAGGTACAAGACCGCAGTTAACATGTGGTTGGATCATCATCTCGATGATTCATTATTTGAAGTGTCTTCAGGAATTTCGAGGGATTTGAACATAGATTGTAATTGTTAATATTCTTATGATGTTCTAGGATTTTGAATGATACAAATACTTTTCTGGGTTCTATGAATAGAAATGATGTTCTAGCACAGTTTTGAAGTCAAAGTATAACTTCGAAAGATGTAGGAATCTAAGAATGATGTCTTTTGTTAAATCTTGACTTGGATTTTGATTTGTCAAAATCAAAATATGTAATCAATTTGGATGAGGATGGTTGTTTTGATTTTTATAAAAGAATATCTGTTGTTGTGAAAGTAGTGAGTATAGTTGATGATTTGTTGAATCAGAATCGAAGAATGTAACATATTAATTGTGAATTTATATATCCCTCGGGTATTACCTACCCGTTAAAATATTCTCACCATTAACAGTTTGTACAAAATAATTTTTTTAATTACAATATTTATGAAAATATACCTATATATAGTTTCCTTAGATGTAATCATGGATTTAATGAGTTAACATAATATTAATCTCATCTGGTTTTCGACTAAGACTAGAATATATAATCTCTAAAACTTTTAGAAACTACATATTCTCTGTAGAATATTTCTTTGATGAAGTTATGAATCAATACTTCATCGTTTCTTGTTGTTGGTATTCCTTGGTATCTATGGTGCATATGACGTTGATGTTCGAGGTACAGATTATGATGTTGAGGTGTGGGATGTGGATGTTGTTGTTGGTGGTGGTAATGATATTGTTGGTGTTGATGATGGTGGTACTGTTGATGCCAGTGATGCTGCTGATGCTTGTAACCCTTGCACTATATTCTCTAAAGTCACTACCCGAGCGTGAAGCTCGTTGACTTCTTCTATTACACCGGGATGATTTTCGGTTCGGACGAGCGGACGAATAAGATTTAGAATGTGAGATAGTATATAATCATGACTAGATACTCTGGAAATGAGAGAGAAAATGGTATTACGAACAGGTTCGCCGGTAAGTGCTTCAGGTTCTTCGCCAAGAGGGCAATGTGGTGGATGGAAGGGATCACCTTCTTCTTGTCTCCAATGACTAAGCAGGCTACGAACCCATCCCCAATTCATCCAGAATAGGTGATGGCTGATTGGTTGATCCATTCCGGTTACACTGTCTTCGGAATTCAGGTGAATATCCATATCGGAATAGCTGTCGGAGTTTAAGGAATTTGAACTAGATACGGGATCCATCTTGTATAATTAGGGAGATGATTTTTGATATGAATTAGATTATAGAATTTAATTTGGTATTCTTCAATACATAATTTACATATGTATATATAATACCAAATTCCATAAATCACGGAGAAATTTTCGAAAGATGTCAGGAAAAGTTTACAGTAACAGATACGCTAAGATATGAATTTTTGTCTATACACTATTTATGTAATAAATGCAGGAAAACGTGTCTAGACTTAAGAATGATAAGCATGTAATTTTTGACAAGAAATGATAAGCAAAACTTTTAACATGCAGACACTGTCGAAGTCCAGACTTACTAATGTAGTGACCCGAACTTTTCCATGTTTATATATATTAATTGAGATTGATATTTACATGATTAAATGTTTCCAACATGTTAAGCAATCAAACTTGTTAAGACTTGATTAATTGAAATATGTTTCATATAGACAATTGACCACCCAAGTTGATCGGTGATTCACGAACGTTAAAACTTGTAAAAACTATATGATGACATATATATGGATATATATATATAGTTAACATGATACTATGATAAGAAAACATATCATAAAGTATATTAACAATGAACTACATATGTAAAAACAAGACTACTAACTTAATGATTTTTAAACGAGACATATATGTAACGATTATCGTTGTAAAGACATTTAATGTATATATATCATATTAAGAGATATTCATACATGATAATATCATGATAATATAATAATTTAAAATCTCATTTGATATTATAAACATTGAGTTAACAACATTTAACAAGATCGTTAACCTAAAGGTTTCAAAACAACACTTACATGTAACGACTAACGATGACTTAACGACTCAGTTAAAATGTATATACATGTAGTGTTTTAATATGTATTTATACACTTTTGAAAGACTTAAATACACTTATCAAAATACTTCTACTTAACAAAAATGCTTACAATTACATCCTCGTTCAGTTTCATCAACAATTCTACTCGTATGCACCCGTATTCGTACTCGTACAATACACAGCTTTTAGATGTATGTACTATTGGTATATACACTCCAATGATCAGCTCTTAGCAGCCCATGTGAGTCACCTAACACATGTGGGAACCATCATTTGGCAACTAGCATGAAATATCTCATAAAATTACAAAAATATGAGTAATCATTCATGACTTATTTACATGAAAACAAAATTACATATCCTTTATATCTAATCCATACACCAACGACCAAAAACACCTACAAACACTTTCATTCTTCAATTTTCTTCATCTAATTGATCTCTCTCAAGTTCTATCTTCAAGTTCTAAGTGTTCTTCATAAATTCCAAAAGTTCTAGTTTCATAAAATCAAGAATACTTTCAAGTTTGCTAGCTCACTTCCAATCTTGTAAGGTGATCATCCAACCTCAAGAAATCTTTGTTTCTTACAGTAGGTTATCATTCTAATACAAGGTAATAATCATATTCAAACTTTGGTTCAATTTCTATAACTATAACAATCTTATTTCAAGTGATGATCTTACTTGAACTTGTTTTCGTGTCATGATTCTGCTTCAAGAACTTCGAGCCATCCAAGGATCCATTGAAGCTAGATCCATTTTTCTCTTTTCCAGTAGGTTTATCCAAGGAAATTAAGGTAGTAATGATGTTCATAACATCATTCGATTCATACATATAAAGCTATCTTATTCGAAGGTTTAAACTTGTAATCACTAGAACATAGTTTAGTTAATTCTAAACTTGTTCGCAAACAAAAGTTAATCCTTCTAACTTGACTTTTAAAATCAACTAAACACATGTTCTATATCTATATGATATGCTAACTTAATGATTTAAAACCTGGAAACACGAAAAACACCGTAAAACCGGATTTACGCCGTCGTAGTAACACCGCGGGCTGTTTTGGGTTAGTTAATTAAAAACTATGATAAACTTTGATTTAAAAGTTGTTATTCTGAGAAAATGATTTTTATTATGAACATGAAACTATATCCAAAAATTATGGTTAAACTCAAAGTGGAAGTATGTTTTCTAAAATGGTCATCTAGACGTCGTTCTTTCGACTGAAATGACTACCTTTACAAAAACGACTTGTAACTTATTTTTCCGACTATAAACCTATACATTTTCTGTTTAGATTCATAAAATAGAGTTCAATATGAAATCATAGCAATTTGATTCACTCAAAACGGATTTAAAATGAAGAAGTTATGGGTAAAACAAGATTGGATAATTTTTCTCATTTTAGCTACGTGAAAATTGGTAACAAATCTATTCCAACCATAACTTAATCAACTTGTATTATATATTATGTAATCTTGAGATACCATAGACACGTATACAATGTTTCGACCTATCATGTCGACACATCTATATATATTTCGGAACAACCATAGACACTCTATATGTGAATGTTGGAGTTAGCTATACAGGGTTGAGGTTGATTCCAAAATATATATAGTTTGAGTTGTGATCAATACTGAGATACGTATACACTGGGTCGTGGATTGATTCAAGATAATATTTATCGATTTATTTCTGTACATCTAACTGTGGACAACTAGTTATAGGTTACTAACGAGGACAGCTGACTTAATAAACTTAAAACATCAAAATATATTAAAAGTGTTGTAAATATATTTTGAACATACTTTAATATATATGTATATATTGTTATAGGTTCGTGAATCAACAGTGGCCAAGTCTTACTTCCCGACGAAGTAAAAATCTGTGAAAGTGAGTTATAGTCCCACTTTTAAAATCTAATATTTTTGGGATGAGAATACATGCAGCTTTTATAAATGATTTACAAAATAGACACAAGTACGTGAAATTACATTCTATGGTTGAATTATCAAAATCGAATATGCCCCTTTTTATTAAGTCTGGTAATCTAAGAATTAGGGAACAGACACCCTAATTGACGCGAATCCTAAAGATAGATCTATTGGGCCTAACAAACCCCATCCAAAGTACCGGATGCTTTAGTACTTCGAAATTTATATCATATCCGAAGGGTGTCCCGGAATGATGGGGATATTCTTATATATGCATCTTGTTATTGTCGGTTACCAGGTGTTCACCATATGAATGATTTTTATCTCTATGTATGGGATGTGTATTGAAATATGAAATCTTGTGGTCTATTGTTACGATTTGATATATATAGGTTAAACCTATAACTCACCAACATTTTTGTTGACGTTTAAAGCATGTTTATTCTCAGGTGAATATTAAGAGCTTCCGCTGTTGCATACTAAAATAAGGACAAGATTTGGAGTCCATGTTTGTATGATATTGTGTAAAAACTGCATTCAAGAAACTGATTTCGATGTAACATATTTGTATTGTAAACCATTATGTAATGGTCATGTGTAAACAGGATATTTTAGATTATCATTATTTGATAATCTACGTAAAGCTTTTTAAACCTTTATTTATGAAATAAAGGTTATGGTTTGTTTTAAAAATGAATGCAGTCTTTGAAAAACGTCTCATATAGAGGTCAAAACCTCGCAACGAAATCAATTAATATGGAACGTTTTTAATCAATAAGAACGGGACATTTCAGTTGGTATCCGAGCGTTGGTCTTAGAGAACCAGAAAATTTGCATTAGTGTGTCTTATCGAGTTTGTTAGGATGCATTAGTGAGTCTGGACTTCGACCGTGTTTTTCTTTAAAAATGATTGCTTAACATTTTTGTTGGAAACTATATATTTTTAACATATGAATATTATGTGATATATTAATCTCTTAACGTGTTTGATATTATGTGATAGATGTCTACCTCTAGAACAAGTCCCATTGACTCACCTAATAATAATGAAGAGTCAAATGTAAATTGGAATGATTTGTGGACTGATTCACAAGTTCCCGAAGAGGAACCGGAAGAAGAGTCGGAACCGGAAGAAGAATCGGAACCGGAAGAAGAATCGGAACCGGATGAAGAAATAGAACCGGTGGGGGAAATAATAAAACGGTTAAGTAAAAGAAAATCCTCAACCAACCGACCAAAGTTAATTATGGTCAATGGTGTTTCCGCCAAGGAAGCAAAATATTGGGAGGATTACCAATTCTCCGATGAATCGGATTCCGACGAGAATTCCGATGATGTTATAGAAATTACCCCAACTGAATTTAAAAAGGCAAAAGAAAATAATAAGGGAAAGGGCATAAAAATAGAGAAATCTAATTCCAACCCCGATGAACTTTATATGTATCGTCAACCCCCGAAGTCCTTAAGTTGTAACAATGACCCGGGAACCTCTAAACCACCAGGTTTTTCTAAACCAATGTGGACAACGACGGCTCGTATTAGGGGAACATCATATATCCCTAGAAACTTGGCAAAACGAACCAAAACCGAAGAAGAAGAAACGAGCGAGTCGGAATAAGATAGTTGTATTCGTGTGGTGTAATATATGTAATATAGTGTTCTTATGCTTTATGATATATGTAAAAATTGCTTGTATTAATAAGTATTTTTTTATGAAACTAACTCTTGTCTATTTTACAGTTTAAAAACACAAAATGGATAGACAACCCAATATTTTAAGAGACCTACCCGGAGACATGATTGATGAAATCTTGTCTAGAGTCGGCCAGAATTCTTCGGCACAACTATTTAAGGCGAGATCAGTTTGTAAGACATTCGAAGAACGTTCCAAGAATGTCTTGGTTTATAAGAGACTTTCGTTTGAAAGATGGGGGATATCACATTGGGAAACCCATAAGTTACGATGTGTTTACTTTGACGCATATATTGCGGGGAACCCAAATGCTATTTTACGCAACGGGTTAAGAAATTATTTTGACTCAATATATCCGAATATTGGACTTCGTGATTTAGAAAAAGCGGCTAACATGCAACATAAAGAAGCATGTTATGCTTACGGATTAGTAATGTTCGCTTCTCACCAAAGTGAGAACAAGAACATCGGGCTACAACTATTAAACAAAACATTTCCACAAGTGACGGAGTCGGTAATTGGGGTAAGAAATGAGGTTTTTAGATTATTACGGGACTGTTGGACATTACGTAACCCTCGTCCCTTTGATGACGTTACAACACGCTGTCTTATCAACGGCCATAACGGTTATGTTGCACAAGACCAAGGATGGGAAGTAGTCCTAGTAAAACCAGAATGCATGACTTGTTTCTGGACGTATGAATTACGTGTCTTTATTGCCTTTGCTGAACGACTTGTGTACTAGCTAGAATTGTCTTCACAACTATCTTGTATCAAAGTTATCGTGTGCTATATTTCATGCTTTATGTAAAATAAGCGGTATTGTAAGTTTGTAAAATATTGTATAAAAGTTTGAACGCGAAATATTATTACAATCAGTTTTTCATATAGAATTGTAGTAGTTGAATTGTATATTAGCTACTAAGTATGAACTTAACGGGTAGGTACTACCCGAATTTAAACTTATAAAACGCTAATATGAAGAAAAAGCTTTTATAAATGAGTTCATATTATGCTACGAAATACTATTAACTACTCTTAATATTCTGTATGATTAACTTGTTCCATTTAACTATTTTGAAGGAAATGGCACCGACTACTCGACACACCGTGAATATGAATGAAGAGGAATTCCGTACTTTTCTAGCTTCAAACATAGCCGCAGTACATGTAACGACCCGCACTTTTTCGATCGTTCTATACTTATAAGATTAATATTTACATAAATTAAACCTTACCAACATGATAAGCAATCCAAATTGTTGAGACTTATGTTTTTGAAAAGAGTTTTACACAACGTTTGACCGTCTAGTTTGACCGATGATATCACGAACTATACAATATATGATAATTATACATACATATTTAACATGATCTAAGGATGTTTTAATATCTCATTTTGTATTAATAACAAAAAGTCATAAGTATATTTTGAAACTACTAACTTAAGTTTTCAAAACAATAACCATACGTAACGTTATTTGACATAAATACTGATGATTTATAATGTTTATACATATATCGTATAAGTAATGTATTTAATCATTTTTAAAGGGCTTTTATACATAAAACAATATAAGTATATTTACAAAAGATAGTTATATTTGAATTCTCGTTCCGTTTCCTCAATAATCCTATACGTATATCTAGGGTACTATACACAGCTTCTAGAAGTATTTACTATTGGTATATACCAATAGAAATCTTCAATTATTGGAATAATATGTCATTCATGACATAATAAATTTTAACTTATCTTAGATATTTTCACTAAAAACCAAATTTTCAAGCCTATAAATAAGCACCATTTCTAACTCATTTTTACACATTCATTTTCCAAATTTTACTTCCAATTTTCACACACACTTGCAAGAACTCTCTCAACTTTTATTTTACTACTTCTTTCCAGCAACTTTACATTTTAAACTTGAGGTAAAAACTCTACTTCAACTCTTTTTCAATTCATATATTTAAAGCTATATATATAAGAGTTTATAAACTAGAACATAGTTTGAATGATTTCAAACTTGTTCGCAAACTAAATAGATCCTTCTAACTTAACTTTTAAAATACTTCAAGACCTGTAACATATCTTAATTATATGCTAACTTAACAAGGTATAACTTGGTTTTTCAAAGAACACCTTAAAAACTGAATTTACGACGTCGGAGTGCAACCGGGGGCTGTTTTGGGTTGGATAATTAAAAACCATCTTAAACTTTGAATTGGAGGTTTATTTTCTGGAAAAATGATTTTTACTATGAATATGATAACACATAAAAATTTCATGATTTAACTCAAAGTATAAGTATTTTTAGAAAAATAATCATTTGAGGTTGTTTACATGATGGAAAATGATTAACTTCATAAGTTTCACTAAAGTTTGACCTATGCCGTGTGATTTTGAATACAAACTAAGGTATTTACAGTTCATGGTCTTAAAGAGGGACTCGATCCAAGGAGATGGCAAGTTGAATCAACGAAAACGGAGTTGTAACGAAGAAACTATGACCGAAACAAAATCGGATATCCAAGACTAGTTTAGCCACGAAAATAATTGGGAAAAAATTAAATAAATCACATCTTTTTAAGTTAACATGATATTTTATATATATGTACTTATAATTCAATTTTATATGGTTCAGGATCACCCGTAAACAACACGAGAAGATTAATCATAAGATCCCATGATTGTACGCAACACGTCATTTGACAACACCGGTACTTTATGTACGCAACACGTCATTTGACAACACCGGTACCATGGGTCAAGATTAATCTCGACCAATACATATACGATGGGGTTTTATTTATTTCGTTGGGGGTTTTATTTATTTCATTGCGGGTATATTAAACATCTAAAAATGAACCATTAAAATTGAATTACTAACAACGAACTGCTAACTACGGACTAAGGAATTATTCAAAGTATTAAAAGTATAACAAGTATATATATGTGACGTTTGTTTAAAAAGAAAAGGTATTGATATATTATATATGGATAGGTTCGTGATATCAACCGGAGACCAAGTCAAATTATATATATATCATCAAGACGAAAGTGAGTATATAGTCCCACTTTTAAACTCTAAATATTTCGGGATGAGAATACATGTATTTTATGTTTTACGTTATGGACACAAGTAACTGAAAAATATATTCTACGTTGAGTTGTACCACTGGCATATTTCCCTGTAGCTTGGTAACTGTTATTTACAGCAGTATTGTAAACGCGAATCCTGTTGATAGATCTATCGGGCCTGACAACCCCAACCGGACTGGACGACCAGTATTCAACGGTTGCACAGTACTTCGTTTCGTGACTACACTTGGTACGGTGTAGTAAGATTTCATAATAAAGGGAATATGCGACGTGATTAAATGTTAAGTATGGTTACCAAGTGCTCAACCACTTAGAATATTTTTATTAAACTGTTTATATACGAAATCTTGTGGTCTATATATATATATTGCTGCCGGCATTAAACCTATATCTCACCAACTTTATGTTGACCTTTTAAAACATGTCTATTCTCAGGTGATTACTAAAGCTTCCGCTGCATTATGTTGAATTTGAGCAGGATCTTGCGTACGCATATTTGTGTCAAAAATAAAACTGCATACCCAAGGATTTGTGTTGTAAAATATGCTCGAAATCGTGTTGTTATCATTATATGTAAAGTTTGTAAGTCGAAGATTATCGCTAAACGATAATCATCTTTTTATTGTCTAAAGCTTGTAACAAAAATAATGGTTATGGTTTGTAATGTATAATATATGCAGTTTCTCTTTCAAAAATGTCGCATATAGAGGTCAATACCTCGCAATGAAATCATACGTTATCTAACACGTTCTTATGGTTAAGGACGGGTTATGACATGTGGTATCAGAGCGGTGGTCTTAGCGAACCAGGTTTGCATTAGTGTGTCTAACCGATAAGTCGTTAGGATACATTAGTAAGTCTGGACTTTGACCGGGTCTGATTTAAAAACCATTGCTTATCATTGTTGGTTAAAATTTATATGTAAATATTATGTAGTACTAATGGGTTAGTTGTTGTATGATAGATGTCGGGCTCAAAACTTGTTATCACATTCAGCGACTCCGAACCAGAATCTTCAGATGGTGTTCCAGTCATTAACTTATCCGATGACGAAAATAATATCTTTGGGGAAGACTCACAAATTCCGGATGAACCGACTATAGAGAACCCGGAAAGTGAACCCGAGGAGGAAAGTGAACCCGAGGAGGAAAGTGAACCCGAGGAGGAAAGTGAACCCGAGGAGGAAAGTGAACCCGAGGAAGAAATACAGGAAATTACAAAAGACGAGTTCGAACTAGGAAAGAAACGAAAGGCTAATGAATTAGAAAATTCAAATCCCGAGTTTAGTAAGGATGATGTGGCACCAACTCCACTAGACACTACCACCCCTATTCCCGCTATTCCTATTCGTGCTGTCCCGGCATCCAGTTCTTCAGCCCCACAGCCAAAATATAGGCAGACAGCTAGGATAAGCGTTAGGCCATTCCTTGAACCTAAACGTCCTAGAAAATAGACCAAACGATGCGCTGCCGTATTAAACCATGGGATCATATAATGTTTTGTATAATATTATTAGTGTGGTTTGCTTAATGTTCGATATAAGATAAGCATATGTAAAATAGTGAAGTGTGAAATGCAATAATTTTCCATGGTTAAGTATTATTTAGATGGTAGTAATTGATTCTGTACTAAGCTATTAAGTATGGACATTAACGGGTAGGTACTACCCTAGATATAATTATAAAACGCTAATAAGAAGAAAAGGCTTTTATAATAATACCTGGTTCATATTATTAATAAGCTATAATGTACTGTAAATATACACTACATCTATAATATTCCATGTGAATAATTATTTTCTTTTCATTCTTATAGAAGAATATGGCGCGATTGAACCGAATGACGGAACAAGAAATCCAGGAACTCATCAATCAACGAGTGAACGACAGAATGTTATGGGTCGAGGCTGCAAGAGGTGCTGCAGTTAACCCAAATCCTCGTGTGGGGTGCACTTACAAAACTTTTCAAGCTTGCAAGCCCTCATCATTCAGTGGAACAGAAGGACCAATCGGTTTAACCCGGTGGATAGAAAAGATGGAGACTGTGTTTAAAATTAGTGGTTGTGTTGAAAAGGACATGACCAAGTATGCATCGTGCACTTTACAAGATAGTGCACTCACGTGGTGGAAAAATTATGTGAAGGCTGTAGGAGGAGATGTAGCTTATGATACTCCGTGGGAAGAATTCAAAACAATGTTAATCAACGAATATTGTCCAAGGAACGAGGTTAGGAAGTTGGAAGATGAGTTACGAAGTCTGAAGGTTATTGGTACTGAAATCACCAACTACAATCAGCGATTCATGGAATTAGTTTTGCTATGTCCTGAATTGGTTCCAACCGAAGAACGGAAGATTGAAATGTACAAAGATGGTTTGCCCAAAAAGGTCAAGGCAAACGTTACAGCATCGAAACCTAAGACAATTCATGAAGCTATAACCATGGCAAACGAGCTAATGGATCAGGTCATCATGGATAAGAAAGCATCCAATACTGATGTGAAGGTATCAGGTAACAAAAGAAAGTGGAATGGAAATTATGATCGAGGTAACCAACAACAATCTTTTAAGAAACAAGAAACCATACAAGGTGCAGGTGGTGGTTCAAGCTTTGGTTACAAAGGACAAAATCCTTTATGCAACCGATGCCACAAACATCACTCTGGCTACTGTAATGTGGTATGCAACAAATGTAATCGAAAGGGTCATCTTGCTGAAGATTGTAGGGCTCTCGTTACAAATACAAATGGTACCAAGACTCCTGCCACCAATGCAAATAGAACTGCTTTGGCTACCATTACTTGTTATGGGTATGGAAAACAAGGTCACTATAAGAGCCAGTGTCCGAATCCAGAGAAGAATAATGGATCTGCACGTGGAAGAGCATTTGTTATTAATGCTAGAGAGGCGTGTGAAGACCCGGAGCTTGTTACGGGTACGTTTACCATTAATAACTTATCCGCATCTATTATATTTGATACTGGTGCCGATAGAAGTTACGTGAGTAGAGGCTTTTACGCTAAATTGAATTGTTCATCATTACCTCTAGATGCTAAGTACATGATTGAGTTAGCTAATGGTAAACTAATTAAAGCCGATAAAATTTGCCGTGATTGTAAAATAAATTTAGCCGGAGAAACATTTAAAATTGACTTAATACCCGTAGAATTAGGAAGTTTTGATGTAATAGTCGGCATGGACTGGATGTCCAAAGTAGGAGCTGAAGTTGTGTGTGCTAAGAAGGCAATTCGCATTCCTTGTAAGGATAGAATGCCGGTGATGATTTATGGAGAGAAGGGTAACTCAAAGCTAAAACTCATTAGTTATTTGAAAGCTCAAAAGTGCTTGAAGAAAGGGTGCTATGCTATCTTAGCACATGTTAATAAAGTTGAAAAGAAAGAAAAAGAGAAGTGCATCAACGACGTGCCTGTGGCAAGAGATTTTCCTGAAGTTTTTCCGGAAGAGTTGCCGGGATTACCTCCATTTAGATCTATAGAATTTCAAATAGATTTAGTACCAGGAGCCGCACCAGTGGCTCGTGCTCCATATAGACTTGCACCGTCCGAGTTAAAAGAACTTCAGAGTCAGTTAAAAGAATTACTGGATCATGGATTCATACGACCAAGTACTTCACCGTGGGGAGCTCCGATTCTATTTGTTAAAAAGAAAGATGGATCTTTTAGGATGTGTATAGATTATCGTGAATTAAATAAGTTAACTATCAAAAATCGGTATCCACTACCGAGAATTGACGACTTATTTGATCAACTCCAGGGATCATGTGTTTATTCGAAAATCGACCTAAGATCGGGCTATCATCAACTACGTGTCAAAGAAGAGGACATTCCGAAAACTGCTTTTCGGACACGTTATGGTCATTACGAATTTTTGGTCATGCCGTTTGGATTGACGAATGCGCCAGCTGTATTCATGGACCTCATGAATCGAGTTTGTAGTCCGTATTTAGATAAGTTTGTTATCGTTTTCATTGATGACATTCTTATCTATTCCAAGAGTGAGCAAGAGCATGAGCAGCATTTAAGGTTGATATTAGAGTTGTTGAGAAAAGAACAGCTATACGCTAAATTTTCTAAGTGTGCTTTCTGGTTGAAAGAAGTGCAATTTCTTGGCCACGTTGTTAGTAGCAAAGGAATTCAGGTTGATCCAGCAAAAATTGAAGCCATTGAAAAATGGGAGACTCCTAAAACACCAATGCAGATACGCCAATTTTTGGGTTTAGCCGGTTATTATAGAAGGTTTATTCAAGATTTTTCCCCAATAGCTAAGCCGTTGACAGCATTAACGCAAAAAGGGAAGAAATACGAATGGACCTCGGAGCAGGAGAACGCATTTCAATTACTGAAGAAGAAGTTAACTACGGCGCCTATTTTATCGTTACCTGAAGGGAACGATGATTTTGAAATATATTGTGACGCTTCGCGACAAGGTTTTGGTTGTGTTCTTATGCAACGAAAGAAAGTTATTGCATACGCATCTCGACAATTGAAGATTCACGAGCGGAATTATACGACGCATGATCTAGAACTGGGAGCAGTCGTGTTTGCGTTAAAGATATGGAGACACTACTTATATGGGGTTAGATGCACTGTGTTTACTGATCATAAAAGTCTTCAACATATTTTTGATCAGAAACAGCTGAACATGAGGCAACGTAGGTGGGTCGAGTTAATAAACGACTATGATTGTGAAATTCGTTATCATCCCGGGAAAGCGAATGTAGTGGCTGACGCATTAAGCAGAAAGGAACGAGAACCAATTCGAGTACGAGCGATGAACATAAAAATTCGCATGAATCTCAACTCACAAATCAAAGAAGTTCAACGAGAAGCACTTACTAAAGAAAATATAGGAAATGAAATAATGAAGAAGTATGAGAAGCAACTCGTTATGCGGGAAGATGGAATTCGATATTTTGCAAATCGTATTTGGGTACCGAAGTTGGGTGGATTAAGGAAGTTGATATTGAACGAGGCACATAAGACAAGATACTCGATACATCCTGGAGTTGGAAAGATGTATCAAGATCTTAAGACACATTATTGGTGGCCTAACTTAAAGACAGACGTTGCAACATATGTTGGGGAGTGTTTAACTTGTTCCAAGGTCAAGGCAGAACACCAGAAACCATCAGGGTTACTTCAACAACCAGAAATCCCAGAATGGAAATGGGACAGTATTACCATGGATTTCATCACGAAGTTACCAAAGACTGCCCGGGGATACGACACCATTTGGGTGATTGTTGATCGTCTCACCAAGTCTGCACATTTCTTGCCTATGAAGGAAACGGATAGAATGGAGAAACTATTACGATTGTATATAAAGGAAATTGTTTCAAGGCATGGAATACCTATTTCCATTATATCTGATCGTGATAGTAGATTTACCTCAAAGTTCTGGCAATCACTACAGGAGGCCCTAGGAACTCGTTTGGATATGAGCACCGCATATCATCCGCAAACTGACGGGCAGAGTGAAAGAACAATTCAGACTCTTGAAGACATGCTCAGGGCATGTGTGATCGATTTTGGAAACGGATGGGATAAATATTTACCATTAGCAGAATTCTCGTATAATAATAGTTATCATGCGAGCATTAAAGCTGCGCCATTCGAAGCATTGTACGGAAGGAAGTGTAGATCTCCTATCTGTTGGAATGAAGTAGGAGATCGACAATTAACTGGTCCCGAGATCATACATGAAACTACTGAAAAGATAGTACAAATCAAGGAGAGATTGAAAACAGCCCGTAGTCGCCAAAAGAGCTACGCCGATGTCCGAAGGAAACCATTAGAGTTTCAGATCGGTGACATGGTTATGCTAAAGGTGTCACCTTGGAAAGGTGTGATACGTTTTGGAAAAAGGGGTAAACTGAACCCAAGATATGTAGGCCCGTTCAAGATCATCGAACGCATTGGACCGGTAGCTTATCGACTCGAGTTACCGCAACAACTCGCCGGAGTACATAATACCTTTCACGTCTCGAACCTTAAGAAGTGTCTTGCAAAGGAAGACCTCACCATTCCTCTTGAAGAAATCCATGTCGACGAGAAACTACAATTCGTCGAAGAACCAATCGAAATCATGGACCGTGAAGTTAAACAGCTCAAGCAGAGCAACATACCGATCGTTAAGGTTCGTTGGAATGCTCGAAGAGGTCCCGAGTTTACGTGGGAACGGGAGGATCAGATGAAACAAAAGTATCCACACTTGTTTCTCGATGACGCAAAATAGGTACAATTTTAAAATTTCGGGACGAAATTTATTTAACGGGTAGGTACTGTAACGACCCGCACTTTTTCGATCGTTCTATACTTATAAGATTAATATTTACATAAATTAAACCTTACCAACATGATAAGCAATCCAAATTGTTGAGACTTATGTTTTTGAAAAGAGTTTTACACAACGTTTGACCGTCTAGTTTGACCGATGATATCACGAACTATACAATATATGATAATTATACATACATATTTAACATGATCTAAGGATGTTTTAATATCTCATTTTGTATTAATAACAAAAAGTCATAAGTATATTTTGAAACTACTAACTTAAGTTTTCAAAACAATAACCATACGTAACGTTATTTGACATAAATACTGATGATTTATAATGTTTATACATATATCGTATAAGTAATGTATTTAATCATTTTTAAAGGGCTTTTATACATAAAACAATATAAGTATATTTACAAAAGATAGTTATATTTGAATTCTCGTTCCGTTTCCTCAATAATCCTATACGTATATCTAGGGTACTATACACAGCTTCTAGAAGTATTTACTATTGGTATATACCAATAGAAATCTTCAATTATTGGAATAATATGTCATTCATGACATAATAAATTTTAACTTATCTTAGATATTTTCACTAAAAACCAAATTTTCAAGCCTATAAATAAGCACCATTTCTAACTCATTTTTACACATTCATTTTCCAAATTTTACTTCCAATTTTCACACACACTTGCAAGAACTCTCTCAACTTTTATTTTACTACTTCTTTCCAGCAACTTTACATTTTAAACTTGAGGTAAAAACTCTACTTCAACTCTTTTTCAATTCATATATTTAAAGCTATATATATAAGAGTTTATAAACTAGAACATAGTTTGAATGATTTCAAACTTGTTCGCAAACTAAATAGATCCTTCTAACTTAACTTTTAAAATACTTCAAGACCTGTAACATATCTTAATTATATGCTAACTTAACAAGGTATAACTTGGTTTTTCAAAGAACACCTTAAAAACTGAATTTACGACGTCGGAGTGCAACCGGGGGCTGTTTTGGGTTGGATAATTAAAAACCATCTTAAACTTTGAATTGGAGGTTTATTTTCTGGAAAAATGATTTTTACTATGAATATGATAACACATAAAAATTTCATGATTTAACTCAAAGTATAAGTATTTTTAGAAAAATAATCATTTGAGGTTGTTTACATGATGGAAAATGATTAACTTCATAAGTTTCACTAAAGTTTGACCTATGCCGTGTGATTTTGAATACAAACTAAGGTATTTACAGTTCATGGTCTTAAAGAGGGACTCGATCCAAGGAGATGGCAAGTTGAATCAACGAAAACGGAGTTGTAACGAAGAAACTATGACCGAAACAAAATCGGATATCCAAGACTAGTTTAGCCACGAAAATAATTGGGAAAAAATTAAATAAATCACATCTTTTTAAGTTAACATGATATTTTATATATATGTACTTATAATTCAATTTTATATGGTTCAGGATCACCCGTAAACAACACGAGAAGATTAATCATAAGATCCCATGATTGTACGCAACACGTCATTTGACAACACCGGTACTTTATGTACGCAACACGTCATTTGACAACACCGGTACCATGGGTCAAGATTAATCTCGACCAATACATATACGATGGGGTTTTATTTATTTCGTTGGGGGTTTTATTTATTTCATTGCGGGTATATTAAACATCTAAAAATGAACCATTAAAATTGAATTACTAACAACGAACTGCTAACTACGGACTAAGGAATTATTCAAAGTATTAAAAGTATAACAAGTATATATATGTGACGTTTGTTTAAAAAGAAAAGGTATTGATATATTATATATGGATAGGTTCGTGATATCAACCGGAGACCAAGTCAAATTATATATATATCATCAAGACGAAAGTGAGTATATAGTCCCACTTTTAAACTCTAAATATTTCGGGATGAGAATACATGTATTTTATGTTTTACGTTATGGACACAAGTAACTGAAAAATATATTCTACGTTGAGTTGTACCACTGGCATATTTCCCTGTAGCTTGGTAACTGTTATTTACAGCAGTATTGTAAACGCGAATCCTGTTGATAGATCTATCGGGCCTGACAACCCCAACCGGACTGGACGACCAGTATTCAACGGTTGCACAGTACTTCGTTTCGTGACTACACTTGGTACGGTGTAGTAAGATTTCATAATAAAGGGAATATGCGACGTGATTAAATGTTAAGTATGGTTACCAAGTGCTCAACCACTTAGAATATTTTTATTAAACTGTTTATATACGAAATCTTGTGGTCTATATATATATATTGCTGCCGGCATTAAACCTATATCTCACCAACTTTATGTTGACCTTTTAAAACATGTCTATTCTCAGGTGATTACTAAAGCTTCCGCTGCATTATGTTGAATTTGAGCAGGATCTTGCGTACGCATATTTGTGTCAAAAATAAAACTGCATACCCAAGGATTTGTGTTGTAAAATATGCTCGAAATCGTGTTGTTATCATTATATGTAAAGTTTGTAAGTCGAAGATTATCGCTAAACGATAATCATCTTTTTATTGTCTAAAGCTTGTAACAAAAATAATGGTTATGGTTTGTAATGTATAATATATGCAGTTTCTCTTTCAAAAATGTCGCATATAGAGGTCAATACCTCGCAATGAAATCATACGTTATCTAACACGTTCTTATGGTTAAGGACGGGTTATGACAGTACAGGCTGCGCTACATACCAACAATAACCTTGGATCTAGCAGTACAGGAAATCGTGTAGGATGCACCTACAAAGAATTCACTGCCTGCAAACCTTTGGAATTTGATGGAACCGAAGGACCGATCGGATTGAAACGGTGGACCGAGAAGGTTGAATCGGTGTTTGCCATAAGTAAGTGTACTGAAGAGGACAAAGTGAAGTACGCTACGCATACCTTCACAGGTTCTGCGTTAACATGGTGGAATACCTATCTAGAGCAAGTGGGACAAGATGATGCGTACGCACTACCGTGGTCAGCATTCAAGCACTTGATGAACGAGAAGTACCGTCCCAGAACCGAGGTCAATAAGCTCAAGACAGAACTTAGAGGGTTACGAACCCAAGGATTTGATATTACCACGTACGAAAGACGATTCACAGAATTGTGCCTATTGTGTCCGGGAGCATTCGAAGATGAGGAAGAGAAGATCGACGCGTTTGTGAAAGGATTACCGGAAAGAATCCAAGAAGATATAAGTTCACATGAGCCCGCCTCCATACAACAGGCATGTAGAATGGCTCACAAACTAGTGAACCAGATTGAAGAAAGAATTAAAGAACAAACTGCTGAAGAGGCCAATGTGAAGCAAGTCAAAAGAAAGTGGGAGGAAAACGGTGATAAGAATCACCAATACAACAACAACAGTAATTACAACAATAATCGCAACAATTATCCCAACAATCGCAACATCAATCGCAACTACAACAAACGGCCCGACAACAACAACAACAACAACAACAGCAACTACAACAATCATCCCAACAACAATAATAACTGCAACAACAACAACAATCAGAAGCAGCTATGCCAAAGGTGTGAAAAGAATCACTCGGGGTTCTGCAACAAGTGTAAAAGAAATGGTCATAGCGCGGTGAAGTGTGAGGTCTACGGACCAGGGGCTAATAGAACGAAAGGAACAAATGGTGTTGGAACGAGTAATGGCGGAGCAAGTAGTGTCGGAGCAAGTTATGCCAATGTAGTTTGTTATAAATGTGGAAAACCAGGCCACATTATTAGAAATTGCCCGAACCAGGAGAACACGAATGGACAAGGCCGTGGAAGAGTTTTCAATATTAATGCGATAGAGGCACAGGAAGACCCGGAGCTTGTTACGGGTACGTTTCTTATTGACAATAAATCTGCTTACGTTTTATTTGATTCGGGTGCGGATAGAAGCTATATGAGTAGAGATTTTTGTGCTAAATTAAGTTGTCCATTGACGCCTTTGGATAGTAAATTTTTACTCGAATTAGCAAATGGTAAATTAATTTCAGCAGATAATATATGTCGGAATCGAGAAATTAAACTGGTTAGCGAAACATTTAAGATTGATTTGATACCAGTAGAGTTAGGGAGTTTTGATGTGATAATCGGTATGGACTGGTTGAAAGAAGTGAAAGCGGAGATCGTTTGTTACAAAAATGCAATTCGCATTATACGAGAAAAAGGAAAACCCTTAATGGTGTACGGAGAAAAGGGCAACACGAAGCTACATCTTATTAGTAATTTGAAGGCACAAAAACTAATAAGAAAAGGTTGCTATGCTGTTCTAGCACACGTCGAGAAAGTACAAACTGAAGAAAAGAGCATCAATGATGTTCCCATTGCAAAAGAATTTCCCGATGTATTTCCGAAAGAATTACCGGGATTACCCCCACATCGATCCGTTGAATTTCAAATAGATCTTGTACCAGGAGCTGCACCAATAGCTCGTGATCCTTACAGACTCGCACCCAGCGGGATGAAAGAACTGCAAAGCCAATTACAAGAACTTTTAGAGCGTGGTTTCATTCGACCAAGCACATCACCGTGGGGAGCTCCTGTTTTGTTTGTCAAGAAGAAAGATGGTACATTCAGGTTGTGTATCGACTACCGAGAGTTGAACAAACTTACCATCAAGAACCGCTACCCACTACCGAGAATCGACGACTTATTTGATCAACTACAAGGCTCGTCTGTTTATTCAAAGATTGACTTACGTTCCGGGTATCATCAAATGCGGGTGAAAGAAGATGATATTCCAAAGACTGCTTTCAGAACACGTTACGGTTATTACGAGTTTATGGTCATGCCGTTTGGTTTAACTAATGCACCAGCTGTGTTCATGGACCTTATGAACCGAGTGTGTGGACCATACCTTGACAAGTTTGTCATTGTTTTCATTGATGACATACTTATTTACTCAAAGAATGACCAAGAACACGGTGAACATTTGAGAAAGGTGTTAGAAGTATTGAGGAAGGAAGAATTGTACGCTAAGTTTTCAAAGTGTGCATTTTGGTTGGAAGAAGTTCAATTCCTCGGTCACATAGTGAACAAAGAAGGTATTAAGGTGGATCCGGCAAAGATAGAAACTGTTGAAAAGTGGGAAACCCCGAAAACTCCGAAACACATACGCCAGTTTTTAGGACTAGCTGGTTACTACAGAAGGTTCATCCAAGACTTTTCCAGAATAGCAAAACCCTTGACTGCATTAACGCATAAAGGGAAGAAATTTGAATGGAATGATGAACAAGAGAAAGCGTTTCAGTTATTGAAGAAAAAGCTAACTACGGCACCTATATTGTCATTGCCTGAAGGGAATGATGATTTTGTGATTTATTGTGATGCATCAAAGCAAGGTCTCGGTTGTGTATTAATGCAACGAACGAAGGTGATTGCTTATGCGTCTAGACAATTGAAGATTCACGAACAAAATTATACGACGCATGATTTGGAATTAGGCGCGGTTGTTTTTGCATTAAAGACTTGGAGGCACTACTTATATGGGGTCAAAAGTATTATATATACCGACCACAAAAGTCTTCAACACATATTTAATCAGAAACAACTGAATATGAGGCAGCGTAGGTGGATTGAATTATTGAATGATTACGACTTTGAGATTCGTTACCACCCGGGGAAGGCAAATGTGGTAGCCGATGCCTTGAGCAGGAAGGACAGAGAACCCATTCGAGTAAAATCTATGAATATAATGATTCATAATAACATTACTACTCAAATAAAGGAGGCGCAACAAGGAGTTTTAAAAGAGGGAAATTTAAAGGATGAAATACCCAAAGGATCGGAGAAGCATCTTAATATTCGGGAAGACGGAACCCGGTATAGGGCTGAAAGGATTTGGGTACCAAAATTTGGAGATATGAGAGAAATGGTACTTAGAGAAGCTCATAAAACCAGATACTCAATACATCCTGGAACGGGGAAGATGTACAAGGATCTCAAGAAACATTTTTGGTGGCCGGGTATGAAAGCCGATGTTGCTAAATACGTAGGAGAATGTTTGACGTGTTCTAAGGTCAAAGCTGAGCATCAGAAACCATCAGGTCTACTTCAACAACCCGAAATCCCGGAATGGAAATGGGAAAACATTACCATGGATTTCATCACTAAATTGCCAAGGACTGCAAGTGGTTTTGATACTATTTGGGTAATAGTTGATCGTCTCACCAAATCAGCACACTTCCTACCAATAAGAGAAGATGACAAGATGGAGAAGTTAGCACGACTGTATTTGAAGGAAGTCGTCTCCAGACATGGAATACCAATCTCTATTATCTCTGATAGGGATGGCAGATTTATTTCAAGATTCTGGCAGACATTACAGCAAGCATTAGGAACTCGTCTAGACATGAGTACTGCCTATCATCCACAAACTGATGGGCAGAGCGAAAGGACGATACAAACGCTTGAAGACATGCTACGAGCATGTGTTATTGATTTCGGAAACAGTTGGGATCGACATCTACCGTTAGCAGAATTTTCCTACAACAACAGCTACCATTCAAGCATTGAGATGGCGCCGTTTGAAGCACTTTATGGTAGAAAGTGCAGGTCTCCGATTTGTTGGAGTGAAGTGGGGGATAGACAGATTACGGGTCCGGAGATTATACAAGAAACTACCAAGAAGATCATCCAAATTCAACAACGGTTGAAAACCGCCCAAAGTCGACAAAAGAGCTACGCTGACATTAAAAGAAAAGATATAGAATTTGAAATTGGAGAGATGGTCATGCTTAAAGTTGCACCTTGGAAAGGCGTTGTTCGATTTGGTAAACGAGGGAAATTAAATCCAAGGTATATTGGACCATTCAAGATTATTGATCGTGTCGGACCAGTAGCTTACCGACTAGAGTTACCTCAACAACTCGCGGCTGTACATAACACTTTCCACGTCTCAAATTTAAAGAAATGTTTTGCTAAAGAAGATCTCACAATTCCGTTAGATGAAATCCAAATCAACGAAAAACTTCAATTCATCGAAGAACCCGTCGAAATAATGGATCGTGAGGTTAAAAGACTTAAGCAAAACAAGATACCAATTGTTAAGGTTCGATGGAATGCTCGTAGAGGACCCGAGTTCACCTGGGAGCGTGAAGATCAGATGAAGAAGAAATACCCGCATCTATTTCCAGAAGATTCGTCAACACCTTCAACAGCTTAAAATTTCGGGACGAAATTTATTTAACGGGTAGGTACACTGAAATGTCCCGTTCTTATTGATTAAAAACGTTCCATATTAATTGATTTCGTTGCGAGGTTTTGACCTCTATATGAGACGTTTTTCAAAGACTGCATTCATTTTTAAAAGAAACCATAACCTTTATTTCATAAATAAAGGTTTAAAAAGCTTTACGTAGATTATCAAATAATGATAATCTAAAATATCCTGTTTACACATGACCATTACATAATGGTTTACAATACAAATATGTTACATCGAAATCAGTTTCTTGAATGCAGTTTTTACACAATATCATACAAACATGGACTCCAAATCTTGTCCTTATTTTAGTATGCAACAGCGGAAGCTCTTAATATTCACCTGAGAATAAACATGCTTTAAACGTCAACAAAAATGTTGGTGAGTTATAGGTTTAACCTATATATATCAAATCGTAACAATAGACCACAAGATTTCATATTTCAATACACATCCCATACATAGAGATAAAAATCATTCATATGGTGAACACCTGGTAACCGACAATAACAAGATGCATATATAAGAATATCCCCATCATTCCGGGACACCCTTCGGATATGATATAAATTTCGAAGTACTAAAGCATCCGGTACTTTGGATGGGGTTTGTTAGGCCCAATAGATCTATCTTTAGGATTCGCGTCAATTAGGGTGTCTGTTCCCTAATTCTTAGATTACCAGACTTAATAAAAAGGGGCATATTCGATTTTGATAATTCAACCATAGAATGTAATTTCACGTACTTGTGTCTATTTTGTAAATCATTTATAAAACCTGCATGTATTCTCATCCCAAAAATATTAGATTTTAAAAGTGGGACTATAACTCACTTTCACAGATTTTTACTTCGTCGGGAAGTAAGACTTGGCCACTGTTGATTCACGAACCTATAACAATATATACATATATATTAAAGTATGTTCAAAATATATTTACAACACTTTTAATATATTTTGATGTTTTAAGTTTATTAAGTCAGCTGTCCTCGTTAGTAACCTATAACTAGTTGTCCACAGTTAGATGTACAGAAATAAATCGATAAATATTATCTTGAATCAATCCACGACCCAGTGTATACGTATCTCAGTATTGATCACAACTCAAACTATATATATTTTGGAATCAACCTCAACCCTGTATAGCTAACTCCAACATTCACATATAGAGTGTCTATGGTTGTTCCGAAATATATATAGATGTGTCGACATGATAGGTCGAAACATTGTATACGTGTCTATGGTATCTCAAGATTACATAATATATAATACAAGTTGATTAAGTTATGGTTGGAATAGATTTGTTACCAATTTTCACGTAGCTAAAATGAGAAAAATTATCCAATCTTGTTTTACCCATAACTTCTTCATTTTAAATCCGTTTTGAGTGAATCAAATTGCTATGATTTCATATTGAACTCTATTTTATGAATCTAAACAGAAAAAGTATAGGTTTATAGTCGGAAAAATAAGTTACAAGTCGTTTTTGTAAAGGTAGTCATTTCAGTCGAAAGAACGACGTCTAGATGACCATTTTAGAAAACATACTTCCACTTTGAGTTTAACCATAATTTTTGGATATAGTTTCATGTTCATAATAAAAATCATTTTCTCAGAATAACAACTTTTAAATCAAAGTTTATCATAGTTTTTAATTAACTAACCCAAAACAGCCCGCGGTGTTACTACGACGGCGTAAATCCGGTTTTACGGTGTTTTTCGTGTTTCCAGGTTTTAAATCATTAAGTTAGCATATCATATAGATATAGAACATGTGTTTAGTTGATTTTAAAAGTCAAGTTAGAAGGATTAACTTTTGTTTGCGAACAAGTTTAGAATTAACTAAACTATGTTCTAGTGATTACAAGTTTAAACCTTCGAATAAGATAGCTTTATATGTATGAATCGAATGATGTTATGAACATCATTACTACCTTAATTTCCTTGGATAAACCTACTGGAAAAGAGAAAAATGGATCTAGCTTCAATGGATCCTTGGATGGCTCGAAGTTCTTGAAGCAGAATCATGACACGAAAACAAGTTCAAGTAAGATCATCACTTGAAATAAGATTGTTATAGTTATAGAAATTGAACCAAAGTTTGAATATGATTATTACCTTGTATTAGAATGATAACCTACTGTAAGAAACAAAGATTTCTTGAGGTTGGATGATCACCTTACAAGATTGGAAGTGAGCTAGCAAACTTGAAAGTATTCTTGATTTTATGAAACTAGAACTTTTGGAATTTATGAAGAACACTTAGAACTTGAAGATAGAACTTGAGAGAGATCAATTAGATGAAGAAAATTGAAGAATGAAAGTGTTTGTAGGTGTTTTTGGTCGTTGGTGTATGGATTAGATATAAAGGATATGTAATTTTGTTTTCATGTAAATAAGTCATGAATGATTACTCATATTTTTGTAATTTTATGAGATATTTCATGCTAGTTGCCAAATGATGGTTCCCACATGTGTTAGGTGACTCACATGGGCTGCTAAGAGCTGATCATTGGAGTGTATATACCAATAGTACATACATCTAAAAGCTGTGTATTGTACGAGTACGAATACGGGTGCATACGAGTAGAATTGTTGATGAAACTGAACGAGGATGTAATTGTAAGCATTTTTGTTAAGTAGAAGTATTTTGATAAGTGTATTGAAGTCTTTCAAAAGTGTATAAATACATATTAAAACACTACATGTATATACATTTTAACTGAGTCGTTAAGTCATCGTTAGTCGTTACATGTAAGTGTTGTTTTGAAACCTTTAGGTTAACGATCTTGTTAAATGTTGTTAACTCAATGTTTATAATATCAAATGAGATTTTAAATTATTATATTATCATGATATTATCATGTATGAATATCTCTTAATATGATATATATACATTAAATGTCTTTACAACGATAATCGTTACATATATGTCTCGTTTAAAAATCATTAAGTTAGTAGTCTTGTTTTTACATATGTAGTTCATTGTTAATATACTTTATGATATGTTTTCTTATCATAGTATCATGTTAACTATATATATATATCCATATATATGTCATCATATAGTTTTTACAAGTTTTAACGTTCGTGAATCACCGATCAACTTGGGTGGTCAATTGTCTATATGAAACATATTTCAATTAATCAAGTCTTAACAAGTTTGATTGCTTAACATGTTGGAAACATTTAATCATGTAAATATCAATCTCAATTAATATATATAAACATGGAAAAGTTCGGGTCACTACAACTAATGCATCTTAACAACTATCAGTTAGACACATTCATGCAAGACCTGGTTCGCTAGGACCAATGCTCTGATACCAACTGTAATACAGTGGGGACAACCACACGTCCCACCCAGTGCCTTCCCAGCTAAATGCCTGGTGACCACTGAGTGTACCTCAGATACTGATTTTAGGGCCTGCCTCTCGGCAATTGCCAACCCTCATAAGGGATCGCAAGTAGTAAGAGCCAATGTTTCGTCACAGGTAACACTGTGAGAACCTCCTTTACAACTAACCCGCCACACATGGACGGTGTTATACCAGCTCTGATACCAACTGTGACGATCGCTCCAAATCCATATGGATGAACACGTCATTCATCGATTTCATTGCGAGGTATTTGACTTCTATATGATACGTTTTGTAAACATTGCATTCTTTTGAAAAGGCACACCATAAATGAATATTTAAATCAAAGGTTTTCAACATCTGATGATTTCTACATATAGACAATCACCGTAATTATTAGTTTACAATAGTAGTTCCGTTGACAATGCAGTCAAAATAAGATACATGGTGATGATTTGGTGAATGCAACATTTCCTTGAAAAATATGCCATGTAAGATTCCATGCACATAGCTTGTCTAACATATAAGCAAGCAGCGGAAGACTTCTAGGGAACCTGAGAATAAACATGCTAGCAAGTGTCAACATAAAGGTTGGTGAGTTCATAGTTTTAGTGTTTCGCATAATCTGTATATAAAGGTGGATCACAAGATTTCAGTTGTTTCATCCAGAAACGTTTATCAAAATATTCTACAAGATTGAGCACCCTGGTAACTAAGCTTTAACGATATAATAAGTACCCCTGTTTTAACATACATGCAACCAACATGTACAATACACGCAAACCAACGTGTACTAAACTCAAATAGCATACGTCTGTTTTATAGTTCAGGCTAGGGTTTCTATACCTGGAACAGACGAGGATGTCAAGCCCTATGGATCCATATATAACTACTCGCGCCCACCAGTTCTTATAACCGGCAGTTACTAGTTACCAAAGCTAAGGGATTATCGGTTCAAACTCAGTGTAGAATTTAGTATGTACTTGTATCCATTACGTTTAAAATAAAGTGCATGTATTCTCAGCCCAAAAATATATATTGCAAAATCATTTAAAAAGGGAGCAAATGAAACTCACCTTAGCAGCATATAAAGTTGTTCACCAAAATGTGACCGAAACTCGGATTACCAAATAACCGTAGATCTCAACCTAGAGAACATATGTTGGTCAATAAATGTCTATCAAGCTAGGTCAGGTCATAGTGTATCACAATCCTAATGCTCGAGATCGACATACAAAAGTTTATCAAAAGTCATTTCAAAAAGTCATTCTGACTTTAGTTCAACAAAACGAGACATGCCTTATATAAGGATTCATTTACTCGGTTGGTAATATTTAAAAATCCATTTTATCAATCTCATAAACAAGTTGTTTAAATCTTAATTGTAGATTCAAAAGCAATTTCAATTAACGTCAATCATAATTCAGTTGCTTATATCTTTTAATCCGTTCATCGAAACTATTCGATATCTAAATGAAAAGTTATTGATTTTTCGCTAGCTTTCCAAAAACATGTATATCATATACCTTTTACCAGTAATATATGTATTTAATTCGTGATTCATTATAAACTGTTTAGCGACGAAATTTAGCATACAAGCATGTATAAATATATATATACTCGAGCACTAGACATGGATACACAATTATTATATAAAAGATAAAATATAAGTACTTATATTATCAATATTGAGATTCAATATTGTAGGAAAGTACGTAGACGTAACGGAGATGATAAACACTAGGTTTGATTCATAAATATATCCCCGAATATTATCCATAACCTCCTTGGCAATAATCCATAGTTTCCTTAGTTATAATCAGTTTGTAACCCGAATTAAAATACTCGTGTATCACTTGTTACAGTACCATACTACTAATTTAAAATTTTAGCTAGAAAATATACAGAGTGATTTATTTATGTGAGTGTGTGCGTGTTTTTAAGTTCCTAATCACAAGTACTTCGTTCATATATATATATATATATATATATATATATATATATATATGTAAAATAATAATATAATAATATAATATATAATATAATAATAATAAAAAGGTAAGCCGCCATCACTTTTTATGTCGATAAACTTTTTATGTCGACAAACATTACGCGTTTTGCGTAGATAGGTACGCGTTCCGTGTATGGTGTCTTCACGAAAGTTGTAGATTTTTGAGTTACGGACGTCTGGACACCAGAATCACCCTTTTTCGAGTTAGTATGATTTAGTTATGATTTTTCTCGTACAAGTGCATTGGTTTAGTGATTTCCATCATTTTAACTTGAAACCTTGAGATGAAATGTTGTAGTCTTTTAGTGCTAATTAGAAACCTTTATTTTATCTAGATTTTCATTTTCATATCCTTGAAAATCTATAAAAACATTTTAACAATCAAATTCTATTATATCGAAAAACGTGTCCATACTAAATCGAATAACTATGGTTTTCTAAAACTAATTACATTCACATCTTTTTATCGAAACGTTATAATAATTAAAAATCTATTATTTCGAAGAACGCTTTCATATATTTGAACTAAATCGAATAAATATAATTTAGTTTTCCATAATTAGTTATATTCAAAATCATTCTTTAAAAGGTTTCATCTATGTCGTAAAACGTTTTCAATATTAAGAAAACTAAATAATTAACTTTATCAAGAGACACGAGACAATCATTGTGTTGAAAGTTAATCTATACTAACCTTTGTCCAGTAATCGTTAATTGACATATTTGTTCTTACTTGTAGGTCACTTTACCATTTATTTCGAATATCGTTAAAAAGGAAAGGTTTCCTAAATCAAAGTGGACCTCTCAATAGAGACTCACGATCATATAATGTATCTGATAAATCAATCATTTGATATTATCTTTTAATTCCATTGATAATTATATTAAACATATATCGAAACAAATACGTTCGTGTAAAGTATTATACGTCTAATACTTTGTTAACGTTTTCAAGTTATAATATATACACATATACATATATAATCATGTCCGTTCATATAATGGTTCGTGAATCATTGGATTTTGGTCGAGGTTAAATGAATGTATGAACATAGTTTAAAAATTTTGAGATTCAACTTAACAAACTTTGCTTTTCGTGTCGGAATAATATAAAGATTAAAGTTTAAATTTGTTCGAAAATTTTCGGGTCATCACAACACCTTTCCAAGGCGCGACTTTTAACATTACGCGGTCACCGACTTGAAATTCGAGGTAGTTGCGTCTTTTTTCGGTATAGCTCTTTTGACGACTTCGGGCCGTCCTAAGTTTATCTCGGATTTGAACGATCTTCTCGGTTGTTTCATGAATGAGTTCGGGTCCGGTGATTTGTGTGTCGCCTACTTCGGCCCAACAAAGAGGTGAACGACATTTTCGGCCATATAATGCTTCGAATGGTGCGGCATTAATACTCGCGTGGTAACTATTTGTTGTAGGAGAATTCGGCGAGAGGCAAGTGCTTGTCCCAAGCTTTTCCAAAGTCGATAACGCAAGCTCGTAGCATGTCTTCCAAGGTTTGAATTGTACGTTCGCTTTATCCGTCGGTTTGCGGATGGTATGCGGTGCTCATGTCTAAACGCGTTCCCAACGCTTCTTGTAAAGTACGCCAGAATCTAGAAACAAAACGGCCATCTCCGTCGAAAATAATCGATAAGGGTACACCGTGACGGGCTACGATTTCTTTAATGTAAAGTTGTGCAAGTTTCTCCATGTTGTTGGTTTCCTTCATGGCCAGGAAGTGCGCGGATTTGGTGAGGCGGTCAACAATAACCCAAATAGTATCATAACCGCCAACCGTCTTTGGTAGTTTGGTGATAAAATCCATCGTTATCCTTTCCCACTTCCATTGCGGAATTTCGGATTGTTGAAGTAGTCCGGACGGTCTTTGATGTTCGGCTTTGACTTTGGAGCAAGTTAGGCATTTTCCAACGTAAGTAGCGACGTCCCTTTTAATGTTCGGCCACCAATATTGTTCCTTAAGGTCGTGGTACATCTTATTGGCACCGGGGTGAATCGAATACCTTGACTTATGGGCTTCATCCAAAATAAGGCTTCGTAGGTCCCCAAATTCTTCCGGCGAAATATCAGAGTCCGGTTTCTTTAACTTCGAATCGAGAGGTGAGGAGGTTCAAGTGTTCGAGTGAGATGTTTTCATCCTTGAGAGCTTCGTCTTAGGCTACACGAATTTGACTATTGAGAATGATGTGAATGGTGATGTTTAAAGCTCGGACTCGAAGAGGCACCATTCTTTCTTTTCGACTTAAGGCATCGGCTACTACGTTTGCCTTCCCGAGATGGTAACGAAGCTCACAATCATAATCGTTTAAAGTTTCAATCCACTATCGTTGTCTCATGTTTAGTTGTTTTTGATCGAAGATGTGTTGGAGGCTTTTGTGATCGGTGAAAATGGTACTTTTGGTTCCATAAAGATAGTGTCTCCACATTTTAAGTGCAAAGACAACTGCTCCGAGTTCGAGATCATGTGTCGTGTAGTTCCGTTCATGAATTTTCAATTGTCGAGAGGCATAAGCAATGACTTTCTTTCGTTGCATCAATACACACCCAAAACCATGTTTCAAGGCATCGTAATATACAACAAAATCATCATTGCCTTCGGGAAGTGACAAGATAGGAGTGGTGGTTAGCTTTGTCTTCATGATTTGAAATGCGGATTCTTGTTCGGTTGCCCAAATGAATTTCTTTCCCTTGTGAGTTAACGCGGTTAGAGGACGTGCAACCAAGGAGAAGTTTTCGATGAATCTACGATAGTACCCGGCGAGACCCAAGAATTGACGAATGTGAGTAGGAGTAGTAGGAGTCTCCCATTTACTAATGGCTTCGATCTTTGTGGGATCGACTTTAATACCTTGATCACTTACAACATGACCAAGAAATTGAACTTCCTTCAACCAAAATTCACACTTGGAGAATTTGGCATAGAGTCGTTCTTGTCTTAAAAGTTCAAGCACAAGTCGGAGATGTTCCTCGTGTTCTTCTTCGCTCTTAGAATAGACTAAAATATCATCGATGAACACGATAACGAATTTGTCGAGGTATGGTTTGCACACGCGGTTCATGAGGTCCGTGAACACCGCCGGTGCGTTAGTGAGACCAAATGGCATTACAAGAAATTCATAACTACCATAACGAGTCCGGAAAGCGGTTTTGGAGACATCTTCCCTCTTAACCCTTAATTGATGATAACCCGAGCGGAGATCGATTTTCGAATATACATAAGATCCTTGTAGTTGATCAAAGAGGTCATCGATGAGAGGAAGAGGATATCGGTTCTTAACCGTCAATTTATTTAGTTTACGATAGTCGATACACATTCGTAGGGATCCATCTTTCTTTTTAACAAACAAAATCGGAGCGCCCCATGGTGAATGGCTAGGTTGGATAAAACCACGGTCAAGTAGTTCTTGGATTTGACTTTGCAATTCTTGCATTTCGGAGGGAGCAAGTCTATACGGTGCACGTGCTACGGGTGCGGCTCCCGGAATGAGATCGATTTGGAATTCTACAGGTTGATGAGGTGGAAGACCCGGCAATTCGTCGGGAAATACATCGGAAAAGTCACGAACAATTGGCACATCATTGATATGCTTCTCATCGGACTCGACTTTCTTAACGTGGGCAAGGATTGTAAAACAACCCTTACGAAGTAGTTTTCTAACTTTAAGGCACGAGACAAGGTTGAGTCCGGTGCAACTCTTATCGCCATAAACAATGAAAGGTTCACCATTCTCGATAGGAATTCGGATTGCGTTAAGATCACAAAGGATGTGAGATTTTGTTTTTGCTAACCAATTCATACCAATTATTACATCGAAGCTCCCTAGTTCCATAGGTATCAAGTCAATTTCAAATTCCTTACCCAATAAGTTTAACGTACACCCCCGATAATATTTGTCGGCACTCAATAGTTTCCCGTTAGCCACTTCAATGGTATAAGTGGTATCTAAGGGGAGTGGTGAAGTGCAAAGAGTATGAGCCAAAGTCTTGGATACAAAGCATTTATCGGCACCCGAATCGAATAAACAAGAAACATAAGAATTGTTGAGAAGAAACGTACCCGTGACTAGTTCATTGTCATCTCGGGCTTCCTCGGTGTTAATGTTGAAAGCTCGGTCGCGCGTATTGGGGTTATCTTTCTTCTTTGGGCATGCATTTCTATAATGACCCGTTTGCCCACATTCGTAACAAGTGACCGTCTTTGGTGCATTGGGCCCCTTTCGAGCGACGGGGGTGGCACTTTTACATTCGTTGGCCTTATGACCAACTCCTTGGCACCGATGGCAAATTAGCTTGCCACATTCACCAAAGTGATGCTTGTTGCATTGGTTGCAAAGAGGTAGGTTTCCGGCATAACCCTTCTTGCCGTCGGAGGTGAAAGGCTTCTTGGCAAAGTTGTTGTTGCTTGATTGGTGGGCTTCCCATTTTCTTTTATTGTTACCCGACTTATCCTCGGCTTTAGGTGCCGACACTACAATTTCATCCACCGTTTATATCAATTTGCGGGCCATGTTCAAAGCTTCTTGATGATTAGTGGGTTTGGATGACATTACTCCGTGTTTGATGCTCTTTGGAAGACCATCCATGTAAAGTTCAACCCTTAAAGATTCGGGGTTCACAAGGTTTGGGCACATCAAGGCTAGTTTGGAAAATCGTTGATTGTAGGCCTTGAGATCATTTCCAACCACTTTTAAAGTTCTTAGCTCTTGCTCGAGCCTTCGGGATTCTTCACGAGGGAAGTATTCGATGATCATCTTTTCCCTTAAATTGGCCCAAGAGAGGGCGTGGGCTTCATCGGTACCCACCGATTGCACATAGGTGTTCCACCAAGTGAGGGCGACACCGACGAAAGTGTGAGTAGAGTACTTGACCTTGTCTTAGTCCCGACAACTGGTTATGCTAAAGATGGCTTCCGTTTGGTCAAACCATCGGGTGAGCACAACCGGTCCTCCGATTCCATCGAAAGTGTGAGGTTTGCACCCCATGAAATCTTTATAAGAGCATCCCTCGTTTGAATTACCGGCTCCATTGTTGTTGTTGTTGTGGTTGTTGTTATTGTTATTATTGTTGGATGAATGTCCGGCCATGGCCGCATCCACGGCGGTGGCTATCATTCGTTGTAGAGCTTGTTCGGGTGTTTCGTGGCGTGGTACACGGCGAGGAGGCATTGTTCCTTCAAAACACAAGAATACCGTTGATTAGTATTTTCAATAATACTAATCATGATATGGAATAAGGATAGAGAGAAAATTTTCTTTGACTCGCCTTAAATTCTTTATGTCATAATGTCGGAACGTTCATACGAGTCACCGTAATATAATCCCGAAAATTATATTACCCTGATTCGTATGTGCATTCGACATTATTTCATATAGTCAAGGTGGCGTGTCAATCAAATTAAACAGCGTGAGATTAAGATGAAATAAGAGTAGATATGAGTAGAAACGTTCGAGTATAAATGCACAAGTAGTCAAGTAATTCCTACTTCAAGTCTATATGCCGGTTGTAGTCTTGACCCACTAATGTACCCTATGACTCGGGGTTGACACCAATGAACTCTAAATCCCTACAACCAACGCTCTGATACCATCTGTAGTGACCCGACAAAATCGTCATTGACGGCGCCATCTACTTAGGTCCTGTTACGTGGTCATAAGTCTTTAAAATAACGTTTCACCAAAGGTATGTCGCATTCATTTCAGATGTGAGAGCGTTTCAAAGTTTACAAGAATAGTTCAACCAAAAGTTACGTTACTAAGTTATAAGTACAAATGAAACCTATGCGACACAATTTTAAATAAAGTCAAAAGACGCTCCACGTATACATGTATACTCGACATCCAAGCAAGTATCAAAAGTAATGAGCGGAAGCATGTATCACAAAACGTTCAAGGACCTGAGAAAACATAGAAATCTGTCAACGAAAACGTTGGTGAAATCATAGGTTTAAGTAAGTAAGTACAAATGAACCACAAGATTTATATCATTGAAATAATAGTAAACCATTCTAAAATTTGTTATCACGAGCACCCAATTATCAAGGCTTAACTTTCCATCCATAGAACCCCATCACAATAGTGTTAGAACATACACTATTTCTCGAAAATATATTTCATCCGAATAACGGTAGCGAACCGTCCGAATGAGGGTTTGTCAAACCCATATGGCCATACAACATAAGTTCACGCTTACACCCGGCAAGTGTAACTAATGATAATCGAATTGAGGATTTTTGTTCTAACTCGTATGTAGAATGTTTGTTTTCGTACTTGTGTTCACTTTGTAAAATGAAACGTTTATGTTTTCTCATCCCAAATATAAGTTTAAAAGAGTAAAAGTGGGACTATGATCTCACCTTGAGTGCAAGCGTATAAAAGTACTTCGCAAGTAAATGTGTGCAAGAACAAATGCTAGTCTTGACCTAAACAAGTAGGTCGTATCAATAACGGTAAACACGATTGGTCAAAGATGTTCAATTAGTCCTATGGCTCGTTACGACTCGATTGTATAGCATGTGAATCACGTTGTCAAGTTTCATGCACGATATAAGTATGAAAGCATGTTAGAACATTTGCACAAACATTTGGTTAATCTTAATTAAAAGTCAACTTTGGTCGGGTCAAAGTCAACGAAAAAGTCAACACGTTCGGGTCAGGTCCCGAGCTATTTTTCTGAGGTTTTTAATCATATATAAACATGTTAGAATAGGTTACATGGTGATCGAAGGTACGTATCATAGTTATAATTTTCATGAAATTGTAAAATTTGAACAGCCATCTGTCCACGCTATAAACCGCGCCGCGGCAATATCACCCGCGCCGCGGGTTAAAGCAGGTTTTGAGGGTCGAGACTTTTGATGGTCCTGGACCATCTGGGTCTTTGTTAAGCCGCGCCGCGGTTGGTATCTGATCAAAATTCCTGGGCAGTTTTGAGTGTCAAAACGAGCAAATCTTCAAACAAACGCAACTTATGAACCGTAAACACTTAAATTGCGTGCCATACATCGTTGGAAAGGTAATTTAACGAGGAACACAATTAAACACATATCATCAATCAAAAACACCATTTAAAATAATCAAAACCAAGTTGAAAGCTCATTAAATGCTCATCCTAAATACTTTCAAGTTCATAAATGCATATCTATGATTCGGGAATTAAATGCACATGTGTAATACGCCGTTTCATAGGTAATGATGCATACAATACAACTAAACACTTACAAACCACCTTGCAAAGCATTTAAAGCATTCAAAGTTCACATTCAAGTCTATCAAACCCTAACCAAAAACCACAAAATCAAGAATCAAGTTTATGAAGTTCTTCCAAGTCAACCTACATACCGAATTGAAGCTATTGATGCTAGTAACACATTTAATACATTCACTTTTAACATCTAAAAACATTTAAGCAACCAAATCTCAAAATCAAACACACCAAAATTCAAGTTCATGCTAGTTGCTTAAAATAACAAGATCGAGCATACAAATCACATAATCATGCTAGAATTGAGCCATAGACACTAATTAACACTTTTTATAAGTCAAAAACATCAAGATCACAAAATCTAGTGTTTTTAGAAAGTTACCCAAATGAGATGTAATCGGTATGGATTTGAAGAGGAAGATGCAAGGATTCCGAATATGTAATTTGTTTGGATTGATGCTTGCTCGATTTGAAATAGATGATGATTCTTTATTTTAGGTTTTGAGAGAAAAATGTGAAAGTATTAAAGAAAATGGAAATGAAATGGATAATGAAAGGAGGTGGGTGTTGACTAGTCCATCTAGTCACATCTTTGATTAACTGGCAAAACTAGTCCCTCGAGTTCGGTTGCGGGTGCGTGAATTACCTAAACGAGATAATTTAGAAACGCGTATTAACGGAAGGTGTTATAATTATATAACGGACTTTAGAATAAGTAAACGGAAAAAGGCGGGATGTTACAGCAACAACAGGAAGGCATATGATTATTGCAACCATGTTTGTTTGCAGCCATGGCAGATTTCAAATCTTCTTCCACGTCTGAGCCAATAGCTAAAAAATTTGTGTATAACATTGTAGTATACGTCTACCTTCTTGAACATTGAAAGGAGATTTGTGTATATAATTTTGTTAGAGATTAACAAATTAAAGGTGTCTCATGCATTTGAAACTTTTTACAACTTCGAATATCTATGGCTGTATAAAGGTTGTGATGATCAGTATTCTTTGAGATTTATGACTCTTTTTGGCAAGGCTACAACTGGAAGGCATATGATTAGCGCAACCATGTTTGTTTGCAACCATGGCAGATTTTTATTTTTGTTACACGTCTGAGCCTACTTAAATTTAGTCATATTGATAGGTCAGATCATGTTGAGATTGGAAGATGTGACAAGTTAGAATGAGATTCGGTAAGTAAGAAGGAGACTCGGTATGAGAGAGAATCAATAAGATTTACATTCCACAGCTTCTAGAACTCATTTACAATACAATGGCTATCTAATTAGGACTACATAGGTTCCTTATATAGCCCTCTTATAAGGAACCTTCATTTAAGCATGTTTCACATTAACACTATACAACTTCGGGGTCCTAACAATATCCCCCTTCGTATTAAATGTGAAAATTACAATATAATCCTATATAGTAATCTAAAGGAACTTTGTTCCTCTAAAGTGATCTTTGGATTTGAATTCTTTGAGATTCTCATATCTTCTTATGTTCACTCTTGTCTTGAGACGACTCTTCAATCTCGTGAAAATGTATTTAACAATCTCATTATCTTCAGTTGAATAGTAGTTATTGATCAGTCTCCATCTTAAGTATTTGAAAGCATACATCAACTTCCCGTCTGAGTATATTTAGAAGTCTGAAACTCTGATGAAGACCTTTGTATAGTGAGAATTGACAAACGCAAACCCATAAGGACAGTCACTTACTTCAAGTAAGGACATATATCTTAGCTCTTCAATCACTTGATTTGGCGGTTTGATTCCGAGATTTTTGTGTCGAGATTCTAACCCAATCTGAAAGTCGTGAACAGACATCCATCTCATTGAGTCAAGAATAAATCTGTAGACTGCCTTCATTGCAGTAGCATGATAAGTTGTTGCAGATTCATTCAAGTCTATCAAGTAATTGTAGATGAAGATAATGCCGTCCATCTTTAATCTATCAAAATCCGCTTCTGAGAATTGATAATCCTCATCATCCATTCTTGTTACTTGAAACAATGGCATCTTCACTCTATCCTTGTTAATCATTAAAACCTTGTTAATGCTTTTAATTTCTGAATTCCACTCTTCTTGAAGTTTCTCTTCATTCTTCAATTTGAATTTGTCACGAACACTCAGATAAGCTTTGAGATATTGCGGTTTCTTATGATATTTCCATACACCCATAACACTCATTGAGGCAGAAAGGACGAGATCAGAATCACCATAGATTCTACAAGCTTGTTGTTCTATGAATGTTGAACGAAGAATCATCTTCTCTTCATCCTCATCAAGTTGGTAATCAGCGTCACGTTCAAGAACAATTTCGGCAATTTGAAATGGAACATTAAGATCAGGAGGAGTCGTAGTGTCTCTTTTACCATTAGAGAAAATATCCTTCTCAAAGTGTATCTCAAATTCATCGGTTGGAGATATCAAGTTGACAAATTGATGTTCATTAAAATCATTGGCGACACTAGATGACCCCTTCAAAATATTTTCAATATTATTAAAATTTCGTTTGTCTTCTGGAGCTGACTTGTTCTCTGATTGTTCAGTTAAATCCATAATCATTAACATCCCTAAGTCACCCTCTCTCTGAGCTTCTGATTCATCTAGAAAACTTTCACATTGAATTTCCTCAATTTCATCATTTGCAGAATCAGATATTTAGACAACATCGTGATCCCAATGTTGACTAAACGAACCAGCTTCATGAGTTGATCTTTAAAAAACACTGGACCTATAACCACCGTGTCTATTCTCCCCCTCATGAAGATTATCGGGATCAAAATCATCATGGTCAGGCATGTGAATTGGTCCAGGTGACTTACATGGAGATAAAGGATATACTACTCTTACTTGCTCAAGATAAATCATCATAGTCTCGCGAACTTCATCAAGATCAGTTCGTTTAGCAAACTCAGCAAGATATAGCTCCTCCACCTCATTGTCAGAGAGATATTGTAATTCATATCTGTTTGAAATACAAGAAGGTTACCCAGTTGGTGAAACAACAGTATAACCATGTATAGCATCAGCATCAGCAGTAACCGTTGAAGGCGATGTCAATGAAATTGTTTGAGTTGCTGTGAGGGCAGGTAAGGATGTACATGCGGTAATATTCTTATATGTAGGGCGGTACATACTACTAGTCAGATTCGTGATATCCCCTTCTGATGGAGGTTGGGTAACAACCGGAGTTGTCACCGGCGAAGATTCTTTCGAATCACCCACCTCCGTGACTTTAGTCTCATGGGACTCTGACAAAGTAGCAGAACTACCCGTAGGTTTAGTTCTTGCAGAGATATTACTATATCCGACTCCTGAAATCATTGATATACCATGAGGTGGCACATCTCTTTCAGTTAATGACTCATCCTCCAGACCCTAAGATTCAGAATCCGGAAGAGAAGTGGTTTGAACCAATGGATCAATTTCTTGAACCAAGGGAACAGTCAGCTAGAAGTCTAATAAATATCCTGAAGGATTGTCATATTGACTCGTTTCCATGGGACACGGCAGATCTTCTGCATCAAGATAAGCCGGACCTCTAGACCCTATTGTACGTTGAGGCACATGAGGATTTCCAGCTGATATTGTGATGACCCGGAAATTTCTGACCAAATTTAAACTTTATCTTTAAATGATTTAATGTGTTCGACACGATAAGCAAAGTCTGTAATGTTAAGTCTCAAAGTTTTGGAACTATATTCATGTAATCAATTATTCTTTGACTGTTCTCAAAGATTCACGAACAATATATATATATAACTTAATGTGCATATATATGTATATATATGTATGTATATATATATATATATATATATATATATATATATATATATATATATATATATATATATATATATATATATATATATATATGATTTCAAGTTATTTAGTAAACGATATTAACATTCGATTATTGATTCGATTAATATTTAGATAAGTTAACTAAAACGTTTAAGATGAACCAGTAAAACACTAATTTGCTACTGTATTTTCGAATTGCTACAGTAACTTTGCTACAGTAAAACACTATTTCAAAATGAAAATGTATATATTATATATATATTAACAAATAGCGAGACGATGATTTATAGAAGTAAATGACCAAAACACTCGAAAGTTTAAGATATACTTTGAGTAGTATAGTTTATGGATAACTTAAGGCTATATTTTGACAAAGGTACGTGACACGAAACGTAAAATGCAAGTTTTATAAATGCACGAAAGAACGTTCGAAAAGCTGGAACCGGGACATAAGTCGAGTGATGACGTACGACTTATCGGAACTAAAATTACAAATCAACTATGTACGTAAATTTAATATAATATATAATTAATTATATAAATTATATATATTATATATTAATATGTCGACAAGCTAAATGTTTAACAAGATGTGAGCTAGAAAATGTTCCCATGCGATCGCATGGGAAATGGTCATGGAGACCATGCGATCGCATGGCAGTAGAATTCAGGCCACAAGTATAAAAGCTCGACTTCTGATTCAGTTTGCACACATCTTTCTATCTCTCTCGTATTATATATTATTATTATTATTATTATTATTATTAATAAGATTAATATTATTATTAATCTTATTATTATTAGTATTATTAATTAGTATTATACATAAAATACTACGACGAGGTCATGAGCGTGTCACTTTCAAAATGGGTTTCGAGCGGGATAGAGCTAAGGAAATTATGGGTTATAATTATGGAGGTTATGGGTAATATTCGCAAGTCAAACCTAGTGTTTATCATCTCCGTTACGTCTACATACTTTCCTACAATATTGAATCTCAATATTGATATGTAAGCACTCATATTTTATCTTTTATATATTAATTATGTATCCATGTCAGGTGCTCGAGTATATATATTTATACATGCTTGTATGCTAAATTTTGTCGTTAAACAGTTATGATGAATCACGAAGTAAATACATATATTACTGATAAAAGGTATATGATATGCATGTTTTTGGAAAGCTGGCGAAAAATCAATAACTTTTCATTTAGATATCGAATAGTTTCGATGAATGGATTAAAAGATATGATCAACTGAATTATGATTGACGTTAATTGAAATTGCTTTTGAATCTGCAATTATGATTTAAACAACTTGTTTACAAGATTGATAAAATGGATTTTTAAATATTACCAGCCGAGTAAATGAAATCTTATATAAGGCACGTCTCGTTTTGTTGAACTATTGTCAAAATTGACTTTTTGAAACGACTTTGGATAACTTTTGTATGTCAATCTCGAGCATTAGGATTGTGATACACTATGACCTGACCTAGCTTAATAGACATTTATTGACCAACATATGTTCTCTACAGTTATTTGGTAATCCGAGTTTCAGTCACATTTTGGTGAACGACTTTATATGCTGCAAAGGTAAGTTTCATTTGCTCCCTTTTTAAATGATTTTACAATATATATTTTTGGGCTGAGAATACGTGCACTTTATTTTAAAAATAATGGATACAAGTACATACTTAATTCTACACTGAGTTTGAACCGAAAATCCCTTAGCTTTAGTAACTAGTAACTGCCAGTTATAAGAACTGGTGGGCGCGAGTAGTAGTATATGGATCCATAGGGCTTGATATCCCCGTTCGAGCTAGAGCACTAGACTTTTAATGGACGTATGCTATTTGAGAAGCGTACACGTTGGTTTGCGTGTATTATTAAGATGAGTATACAAAGGGTACAAATTATATATACGTTAAGTTTAGTTACCAGGGTGCTCAATCTTGTAGAATATTTTGATAAACGTTTCTGGATGAAACAACTGAAATCTTGTGGTCCACCTTTATATACAGATTATGCGAAACACTAAAACTATGAACTTACCAACCTTTGTGTTGACACTTGTTAGCATGTTTATTCTCAGGTTCCTAAAAGTCTTCCGCTGTTTGCTTATATGTTAGACAAGCTATGTGCATGGAGTCTTACATGGCATATTTATCAAGGAAACGTTGCATTCACCAAATCATCACCATGTATCTTATTTTGACTGCATTGTCAACGAAAGTACTATTGTAAACTATTATTTACGATGATTGTCTATATGTAGAAATCATCAGATGTCGAAAACCTTTGATTTAAATATTCATTTATGGTGTGCCTTTTCAAAAGAATGCAATGTTTACAAAACGTATCATATAGAGGTCAAATACCTCGCAATGAAATCAATGAATGACGTGTTCATCCATATGGATTTGGAGCGATCGTCACAGTTGGTATCAGAGTGTTGGTCCTAGCGAACGAGGTCTTGCATGAGTGTGTCTAACTAATAGTTGTTAAGATGCATTAGTAAGTCTGGACTTCGACCGTGTCTGTATGTTAAAAGTTTTGCTTATCATTTCTTGTCGGAAATTACATGCTTATCATTCTTAAGTCTAGACACGTTTTTCTGCAGTTATTGCATAAATAGTGTATAGACAAAAATTCATATCTTAGCGTATCTGTTACTGTAAACTTTTTCTGACACCTTCCGAAAATTTCTCCGTGATTTATGAAATTTGATATTATATATACATATGTAAAATATGTATTGAAGAATACCAAACTAAATTCAATAATCTAATTCATATCAAAAATCATATCCCTAATTATACAAGATGGATCCCGTATCTAGTTCAAATTCCTTAAACTCCGACAGCTATTCCGATATGGATATTCGCCTGAATTCCGAAGACAGTGTAACCGGAATGGATCAACCAATTAGCTATCATCTATTCTGGATGAATTGGGGATGGGTTCGTAGTCTACTTAATCATTGGAGACAAGAAGAAGGTGATCCCTTCCATCCACCACATTGCCCTCTTGGCGAAGAACCTGAAGCACTTACCGGCGAACCTGTTCGAGACACCATTTTCTATCTCATTTCTAGAGTATCTCGTCACGATAATATACTATCTCAAATTCTGGATCTTATTCATCCGCTCGTCCGAACCGCCAATCATCCCGGTGTAGTAGAAGAAGTCAACGAGCTTCGCGCTAGGGTAGTGGCTTTGGAGAATATGGTGCAAAGGTTACAAGCACCAGCAGCACCACCGGCATCAACAGTACCACCAACAACAACACCAACAGTACCATTTGTGATGACCCGGGAATTTCCGACCAAATTTAAACATGAATCTTTATATGATTTCGACACGATAAGAAAAGTCTGTAATGTTGAGTCTCAAAAAGTTTAAACTATTTCATGAATTCAATTGACCATTGACCATTTCCGACGATTCACGAAATATTGTTTATAAATAAACATATAAATAAATATAAATATAAGTATTGTAAATAATAAAAATGTTATTGAATCAGTAGAATTGAAATTGTAAAATAATAAACAAAATAATCAAGTTGTACTTAAAATGAATTTATATTTAAATATATGATTTCTATAAATAATTAATATTGTATGTATATTGTAATATATATAAAAATTATAAATATTAAAAATTCACTAAAAGTTATTATTATATATATATATATATATATATATATATATATATATATATTACATAATTAATAATATGTAATATTAATATCTAAAGTTTAATTATAAATTAAATTATAATTATAAATATTATTATTACATTCAATATTAACAGTGGTATTAATATTATTAATATTATTATGTAAATCGATATATATACAAATTGTTATATTATTAGTACTAATATTATTGTAATTGGTATTATTATTAATTAATACCAATAATAATATTATTATCATTTTTACTATAAAAGATCATCATTTTTTTATCATCAATATTTTTATAATACAACTTGTCATATTTATCATTAATGTTATTATTAATCTTAAAGGTAATATTAGTAATATATTTGTTGTTATTTTTTTATTTATCAAAATTAACTAAATATAAGTTATAACAATATAAATACGCGTATTTTAATAACAGATCACTATCAGCTTTATTTTTTTTCTCTTCTTTATCTTCTTGCTCGTGATGTTCTGTCGACCGAATCTCTCACCACAAAACAAGCTTTCAATCTATCATTGATGGTGTATCAATATCAATCATACACTGCTTTATCTCTTGCAAACTGATGGAATTAAAACAGATATTAATCAAAAACCATTGTCTCCCTCTTTACGCATATCCTTTTTATTCATAAACCCGAATTCAAATCAATCTCAGAAAGTAGAAATGCAGAAGTGATAGGAATCCGTTACTAAAACTTTCTCCAAAATCTTATATTCCAATTCTTCAAAACGAGTTTCAATTGTGGAGTCAAAGTTTATTTTTCACAAAGTCAAACCGATGAACAAAGATCAAATTCGAGATTTTTATTGATGTTTCGAGTTATGTTACGATTCCAATAGTTTCTATACATGTTTAGCAAACTATTTCGTGTTATCATCTTTATCTATAACGTTATCAAAATGTGGAATCAATTTTTTTTAACTAAACAGCGACGGGCAGAGGAGTCTTTTTTTTTCTTTTCCGTTTTTATTGATTTCGTAAAACTGTATTTATTTAGCTCTGATTGTTTAAACGTAAAATCAAATTAGTGTTTTGATTACATGGTATTAACACCTCTGGTTCGATCTTGGTTTTATAAAGAAGAAGAAAGAGGAGCCAGGAAAAAGAGCCGTGTTAAATAGAAATGAGTATGGAGATTAAACAGAAAAACAGATTTAGATCAGATGGTTGGGAGGGTTTCGGGTGTTCGAGAGGTTGTGGGTTCAAGCCCGGTCCAGGGCGTTCCTTTTTAGATAAAGCTTTAGAAGGGGTATACATTTTTTTAATATATTCTATCATTACTATTATTTGTTATTATTGTTATTATTATTATAATAATTATTGTTATTATTATTATTATTATTAAGTATTGGTATTATTATAGCATTATTATTATTATGTATTATGAATATCATAATTATTACTAGTATCATCATTAGTTATTATTGTTACAACTAGTATTATAATTATAATTATAATTATTATCATTATAATTAAAGGTATCATAAATATTATTAGTATTATTATTGATATTATGATCTTTATTAATTATTGTTATTGTTATGTTAATATTAAGAATATTATTTTATTATTATCATAATAGTTATTATTAAGTAATATCATTAAGTACTAATAGTATTATTATCATTATTATTGATATAGGTATATTATTATTATTATGATTATTATAATTAGTATCATTATTATTATCACAATTATCATTATTGTAGATATTATTAATATTAGTATTAGTATCATTTCTAAACATTAGTATTATTAATCTATTTGTAATTAATATTACTAAACTTTTCATTTAAAAACTGTTATTCTCATTATTATAAATTTATTAATAAAACTAACATTTATAATATTTTTATGAGAATCATTAATATTATTATCATTATTAATAGAATTACTAACAATTTTATTACAGTATCATCAAAACTAAAAGTAATATGATTATTAGTAATAACAATATCATTATTATTAAAAGTAGTATGAATATGAAAATAAAAGTGTTAAAAATAATATATATATATATATATATATATATATATATATATATATATATATATATATATATATATATATATATATTAACTACATTAAAATTTTCTTAGAAATATTCTTATATAACAAATTAGGTATTTTTAATATAATACGAAACAGAATTCTATATTAATATGACTATAGAAGTATTAATCATTTAAATGTATATACAATTTAAAATATATGTTACTTATATAAAAATAGTGCAACTAATTAAGTTAAATATATATATATATATATATATATATATATATATATATATATATATATATAAATTCATTCGATTACAAGAATATGTTTTAATACATATATGAATGATATAGGTTCGTGAATTCGAGGCCAACCCTGCATTGTTCAGTTTGTCTAATGTTGTCATATGTATTTTTACTACAGAATACATTAGGTGAGTTTCATTAATCCCTTTTTAAATGCTTTCGCAATATATATTTTGGGACTGAGAATACATGCGCTGCTTTTATAAATGTTTTACGAAATAGACACAAGTAATCAAAACTACATTATATGGTTGAATGATCGAAATCGAATATGCCCCTTTTTAGTCTGGTAATCTAAGAATTAGGGAACAGATACCCTAATTGACGCGAACTCTAAAGATAGATCTATCGGGCCCAACAAGCCCCATCCAAAGTACCGGATGCTTTAGTACTTCGAAATTTATATCATGTCCGATGGAGGATCCCGGAATGATGGGGATATTCTTATATACAAATTGTGAATGTCGGTTACCAGGTGTTCAATCCATATGAATGATATTTTTGTCTCTATGCATGGGACGTATGTTTATGAGAAATGGAAATATGAAATCTTGTGGTCTATTAAAATTATAAAATGATTATTTATGATAAACTAATGAACTCACCAACCTTTTGGTTGACACTTTAAAGCATGTTTATTCTCAGGTACGAAAGAAATCTTCCGCTGTGCATTTGCTCATATTAGAGACATTACTTGAATTCATTCATGACATATTTCAAAAGACGTTGCATTCGAGTCGTTGAGTTCATCAAGATTATTTAAAGTCAATTATAGTTACATGTATTATGAAATAGTATGCCTGCCGTCAACTTTCGATGTAATGAAAGATTGTCTTTTCAAAAACGAATGCAATGTTTGTAAAATGTATCATATAGAGGTCAAGTACCTCGCGATGTAATCAACTGTTGTGAATTGTTTATAATCGATATGGACTTCGTCCGGATGGATTAGGACGGGTCTTCACACCATTACCACCACCAACAACATCCGCATCGCAAACCTCAACTTCACAATCTGTTCCACGAGCATCAACATCATACGCACCGTAGTTACCAAGAAATACCAGCAACAATAACCGATGAAGTATTAACTCATTTCCCCTGAAGAAATTTTATGTATATTTAATATATATGAATTTTGAAATAAAATAAATCTTTTCGTACTAAGCTATTACATGTGAATCTTAACTGGTAGGTACTACTCGGTTAGTTCATATTACTAATATGCAATGATGTACATCCTTCCTTAACAACTTAACCATTGTTAACTACAATCTCTGTTTCAACCCAATGAATTTCATTTCATAATAAACCAAGTGTATTAATCAATTACATAATTGATTTTACATTTTCAATTTCGACATACTCGAAACTTTCCAAAAAACATCATCTGTGCCTTGTAAGGTTCACAAAAATTCCACGAACACCAACATCCTTCACCGAGGAATATCAATAAGAATAAATAATGAAGTGTTGATTTCATTAGTGAAAAACTCCGCAAAGATTATGTAATCTTTAATGTTTTAGAGATTAATCATTTCTAAGTCAAGCCAAAAATCAAATAAGCTTAATATGATATTAACTCATTAAATCCGTATTACATCTGAAGAAATATACATACATATATATTTTCATAAAGGCTGTAATGAAAATTCTTTTGTACAAAATATTACTTGTGAAATCTTTAACGGGTAGGTAATTCCTGGGAAATATATAAGTTCACAATTAATATGTTATACTGTACATTCTTCAACTTTGATTCAAAAAATTATTAACTATGCTCACAGCGATATACAATCGTTTCCATACAAATTCAATTACATATTCTGATACTGTCGGATCAGAATCCAAGTCAAGATTTAATAGGTGACATCATTCTTAGATCTCTACATCTTTCAAAGCTATACTTTGACTTCAAAAATGTGAAAGATCCTTTAGCATTGTTATTACTGAAAATAATATTGCAATCCCTTTTCAAAGTATCCAGTTTTACCACACTTTCAACCAGTCAACTTCGACTTTTCAGATTAACCTTATTATAACCTTGACATATACGTTCTTATTACTGGGGAACCTTTCATGTTCCACCACATTAGCAGTAAATTTACCAACAACTTTATTAATCCTTGACCTTTCAAAAAATCCTTATACTCATTGAAACCCTATCATGTACTCATCCACATCTTGTAACAATAATTGCCATACCAACCACCGGGAATTAGCAATCAGTATTTTGAATCTCGCAGCATTTTCTACGATAATAGTTATATATAGATAACATCTATCTTCTAGACTTACATACTTCGAATGTGAAGTTTCTGAAAAACACCCCAAACTACGAAACTAGTTCTCCGAATTTTGGAAAAATGCTGATGAAGCAGCAAAAACTGTAAACGACCTTAACAGTTAAAAGTTTGATGATAAAGAATAGTATGGTGGTAAAGCTGAGAAAAGAGAAGGTTTGGAACTGGAAAACGGATTGAGCAGACCATGAAGGAGGCTGTAGATAAATCACAAAAACGAAATCTACCTTCAAAGAATACAAATGATTCAGTGTCTGCTAAAATCCTTAGCAAATACCTTGCTCCTTACTCTAAAACCTTTGCGGACAATATTCTTCATCATCATCTTATCTTAAATATTCTAAGATATCATTGTATCTTCCATTATAAATATCCTCCATATTTCTGAAGATAATTTTTTATAACCATTCTTATCTGAAATTATTCATCTCTTCGCGCTATCTGTGTTACATCATAAAAGAAACTATTTTAGTTTCTAAAATCTGAAAAATTTGAAAAATAGATGTTTTGAAGTAATGTTGGGAATTGAAGCATGAGTTAGTATAATATAATGACACTTGATCAACGTGATTATATTACAGTAAGTTATGCTGAGTTTCTAATAGAATGTGATAAAGGTTCACAGATCACACCCTCATCATGAACCATGTTACATAACTCTTTCATTCTATTTAATCTCTAAATATATCAAAAAAATACTTTTCTTGATGATTCGGTCTTTTCTAGATATTCTGGTAATTTGACAAATTAAGATCGTGCCATTACAATTTATTTCTTAGAACATTAACTATGTTCATTCCGAAATGTATAGCTACGAATTCTGGACCATTATTCGCTTGACTTGAAGTCGGAAAGGAAAAAATGAAAGCATGGAGCTCCTAAATATAAGGGAAAATATAAAGTCTGACAACAACACATATATTACAAACCGTATATATCAATGCGTATAACAATATAAAGACACGGGAGAATGAAAAATACTATAACCCCAAGGTAATAGTAGAAGAAAATAACTTCCTCTGGTGGCAGATGAAAAAGAAGAATGAAGGATAAGATAGCCAAGAAAATATCAAGAATTAGAACTGGATTAAGCATTTCACAATCTTTTGGAAGTATGAAATAAGGAAGAAGATGTAGGAGTGGTGAAAATAATGAAACGGAAGTGGTTAGTTTATAGCGAAATATCAGACATAACAATCGAGGCAGATTACGCATTTAAAGGAAATCTTAATATCCTTAAATTTTGAAGAATCAAATCTTATTTAGATTATGAAGATTTTCTATTCCTTAAATTCCAAAAATCAATCGTAAGCACGTCAAAAGTTAAGACTAATCTCTATTCTTTCATTTCACTCTTTTACGATAACTTCTCTCATACGCTTCGAGAAATCGGATTGTTTTATTCATATTATTCAACGGTGATAAAATTCTATTTATCAACTCATATTCGTCATGAAAACATTTTTATTGTTAGCCATGACGATCTCACTTAAATTTCGGGACGAAATTTTTTTTCAACGGGCAGGTACTGTGATGACCCATAAATTTCTGACCAAATTTAAACTTTATCTTTAAATGATTTAATGTTTTCGACACGATAAGCAAAGTCTGTAATGTTGAGTCTTAAAGTTTTGGAACTATATTCATGTAATCAATTATTCTTTGACTGTTCTCGAAGATTCACGAACAATATATATATAACTTAATGTGCATATATATATATATATATATATATATATATATATATATATATATATATATATATATATATATATATATATATATATATATATATATACATATATATATATATATACATATATATATATATATACATATATATATATATATACATATATATATATATATACATATATATATATATATACATATATATATATATATATATATATATATATATATATATATATATGATTTCAAGTTATTTAGTAAACGATATTAACATTCGATTATTGATTCGATTAATATTTAGATAAGTTAACTAAAACGTTTAAGATGAACCAGTAAAACACTAATTTGCTACAGTATTTTTGAATTGCTACAGTAACTTTGCTACAGTAAAACACTATTTCAAAATGAAAATGTATATATTATATATATATATATTAACAAATAGCGAGACGATGATTTATAGAAGTAAATGACCAAAACACTCGAAAGTTTAAGATATACTTTGAGTAGTATAGTTTATGGATAACTTAAGGCTATATTTTGACAAAGGTACGTGACACGAAACCTAAAATGCAAGTTTTATAAATGTACGAAAGAACGTTCGAAAAACTGGAACTGGGACATAAGTCGAGTGATCACGTACGACTTATCGGAACTAAAATTACAAATCAACATGCACATTTTCCAGCTCACATCTTGTTTAACATTTAGCTTGTCGACATATTAATATATAATATATATAATTTATATAATTAATTATATATTATATTAAATTGGAAATGGTCATGGAGACCATGCGATCGCATGGCAGTAGAATTCAGGCCACAAGTATAAAAGCTCGACTTCTGATTCAGTTTGCACACATCTTTCTATCTCTCTCGTATTATATATTATTATTATTATTATTATTATTATTATTATTATTATTATTATTATTATTATTATTATTATTATTATTATTATTAAGATTAATATTATTATTAATCTTATTATTATTAGTATTATTAATTAGCATTATACATAAAATACTACGACGAGGTCATGAGCGTGTCACTTTCAAAATGGGTTTCGAGCAGGATAGAGCTAAGGAAATTATGGGTTATAATTATGGAGGTTATGGGTAATATTCGTAAGTCAAACCTAGTGTTTATCATCTCCGTTACGTCTACATACTTTCCTACAATATTGAATCTCAATATTGATACGTAAGCACTCATATTTTATCTTTTATATATTAATTGTGTATCCATGTCTAGTGCTCGAGTATATATTTTTATACATGCTTGTATGCTAAATTTCGCTTTTAAACAGTTATGATGAATCACGAAGTAAATACATATATTACTGATAAAAGGTATATGATATGCATGTTTTTGGAAAGCTGGCCAAAAATCAATAACTTTTCATTTAGATATCGAATAGTTTCGATGAATGGATTAAAAGATATGATCAACTGAATTATGATTAACGTTAATTGAAATTGCTTTTGAATCTGTAATTATGATTTAAACAACTTTTTTACAAGATTGATAAAATATATTTTTAAATATTACCAGCCTTGTAAATGAAATCTTATATAAGGCACATCTCGTTTTGTTGAACTATTGTCAAAATTGACTTTTTGAAACGAATTTGGATAACTTTTGTATGTCAATCTCGAGCATTAGGATTGTGATACACTATGACTTGACCTAGCTTAATAGACATTTATTGACCAACATATGTTCTCTAGGTTGAGATCTACGGTTATTTGGTAATCCGAGTTTCAGTCACATTTTGGTGAATGACTTTATATGCTGCAAATGTGAGTTTCATTTGCTCCCTTTTTATACGATTTTACAATATATATTTTTGGACTGAGAATACGTGCACTTTATTTTAAAAACAATGGATACAAGTACATACTTAATTCTACACTGAGTTTGAACCGATAATCCCTTAGCTTTGGTAACTAGTAACTAACAGTTATAAGAACTCGTGGGCGCGAGTAGTAGTATATGGATCCATAGGGCTTGATATCCCAGTCCGAGCTAGAGCACTAGCCTTTTAATGGACGTATGCTATTTGAGAAGCGTACATGTTGGTTTGCGTGTATTATTAAGATGAGTATACAAAGGGTACAAATTATATATACGTTAAGTTTAGTTACCAGGGTGCTCAATCTTGTAGAATATTTTGATAAACGTTTCTGGATGAAACAACTGAAATCTTGTGGTCTACCTTTATATACAGATTATGCAAAACACTAAAACTATGAACTCACCAACCTTTGTGTTGACATTTGTTAGCATGTTTATTCTTAGGTTCCTAGAAGTCTTTCGCTGTTTGTTTATATGTTAGACAAGCTATGTGCATGGAGTCTTACATGGCATATTTATCAAGGAAACGTTGCATTCACCAAATCATCACCATGTATCTTATTTTGACTGCATTGTCAACGAAAGTACTATTGTAAACTATTATTTACGGTGATTGTCTATATGTAGAAATCATTAGATGTCGAAAAACTTTGATTTAAATATTCATTTATGGTGTGCCTTTTCAAAAGAATGCAATGTTTACAAAACGTATCATATAGAGGTCAAATACCTCGTAATGAAATCGATGAATGGCGTGTTCGTCCATATGGATTTGGAGCGATCGTCACAGATATGCAGGGTGCCTGTTCAAGATTTTTCAGCCCCCCCTTCGGCCGTTCTGGACTTCAATGATTGAGTTTCCTCAATCGATTGAGTCAACGCAGACTTTACTGCAGAGGAAGATTTTACTTCCTTAGATGTCAATTCACCTTGCTCAGTAGGATTTATTATTAAGTCCTGTTTAGATTGGATGGGCTGATTGGTCTTTTTACCATCCTTGCTTTTAGCTCTCTTGCCTACCGAAGCTTGCGCTTCATTTAGTGTAGGGCTTACTGTTATTGTTGGATATGATACGGAGATGGGTGAAGGTGACCTAATAGGTTCTAGGTCCTGGTCCGTATCACCAATTGTTGGAGTAACTGTTTGGCGGACGATAGGAGTCGAAGTCCTAGATCTAGTTACTCGAAGGGTTGGCGGAGTCTGAATCATATCATCAGGCATATATCGTGTTCTCTTTGGAGAATGTTTGGGAGATGATTCAGTTGCTGATGAATCGGTGTCGTTTCTCTCCTCAGGTGTTGTGGAAAGGGTTGGTTCAATCATAGGAGGGCTAGGTTCCCTGATCCTCACGGGTTGAGCTTGGCGTGCTACCCTAGGTCGTTTGAGGTTTATCCTAATTGGAGGATTAGCTGGCCCGGGTAGTTGAACTACATGTTCCTCTACGACCTCTGGGGCTGGAACCGCGGCGGGTTCAACTTGTACTTGTTGTACCGGGTTCGGAAGAGGTATTCCTACAGCCTCAAAATAAGAATGCATTCGAGCGTCTTATGGTTCAGCTAGCCTCACTAGCCAATTTGGAATTGGCGCAGTGAATTGATTATCAGAAATCACTAGGGTATTCATCTTCAACTCCCCAGATCTCTTCATCTGTAATCCATGTGTACCTGGTACAAATATATTTGCATTTCTGCAAGCATTTATAGCATCATGGATAAAAAAACAGAAAAACCTTTCACAAGAGATGTAGGAATCCCTTGGTTTATCTATGATAGTGCTCTAAATGAACATATATTTAGTATCAATATCCTTCCAATATGTAAAGCTTTTAGTTACTATTGTTCTATTTTTATGTAATAGTCGTTTATATTAAATAAGTGCGAAGACAAAAGAAGAAAACGGAGATTTGAAGACGCAAATGTCCAAAATGCTCAAACGTACAAGTTACAATCCAAGTGGTTCAATTTATTGATGAGAAACATCTCAAAATTACAAGAGTACGAGCCGCAAAACGCAAAATACAAGATATTAAATTGTACGTAAGGATGTTCGAAAATTCGGAACCGGGACATGAACCAACTATCAACGCGCGACGCAACGGAGCTAAAATTACAAGTCAACTATGCACATAAATATAATATAATATAATATATAAACAATTCTTAAAATTATATATATTATATTATATATTAATAAAACGTCGGCAAAACTAGAAAACAAAGTGATTGGGCTGGATCCAGCTGGCCATGCGATCGCATGGCCAGGATGCCTAAAATCCATGTGATCGCATGGAGGGAAAATCCTGGCCAAGTCTATAAATCGAGCAGTTTTTGGACGAATTTTACACACATCTTTTTCTATCCACTCTCTCTCACGATATATATATATATATATATATATATATATATATATATATATATATATATATATATATATATATATATATATATATAAAATTTATAATTTTAATTTTAATTAAAGATTAATAATAATAAGGTTATGTTAGCGAATGTTGTAAGTGTGTAAGTCGAAATTCTGTCCGTGTAACGCTACGCTATTATTAATCATTGTAAGTTATGTTCAACCTTTTTAAATTAATGTCTCGTAGCTAAGTTATTATTATGCTTATTTAAATTGAAGTAATCGTGATGTTAGACTAAATATTAAAGACGGGGTTATTAGATTTTGTACCATAATTAAGGTTTGGACAAAAGACCGACACTTGTGGACATTGGACTATTGACTATTAATAGATAGGGGGTATTGTCTAATCGAATGACAACTCATTAGAACCTGTCGAACCTATCTTCAGATTAGTTAATCTAATAATTATTAAAATGATTATGTATGTTCTATTTAGTGACGTTTATACGACATCTTTTACGATCATTTATTTAATTATTCGGGTTGGGTAATTGATTATTCATTCTGATCAAGTGGGTAAATTAATATTCATATCTCATTAAAACAGGGGTGGATTACATACAAGGATAATTGGTGTAATTGTTAACAAAGTAATAAAACCTTAAATTAGACGCAGTCGATAACCTGGTGTAATCATTAAACAAAGTATTAAAACCTTGTTACAGTTTGAATCCCTAATTAGTTGGAATATTTGACTTCGGGAATAAGGTTAATTTGACGAGCATTTTATAATTATGACTGATGGACTATTATGGACAAAGACCAGATAGGTATCAAATAAATCAGGACAAAGGACAATTAACCCATGGTAATAAATTAAAATTAACACGTCAAACATCATGATTACGGAAGTTTAAATAAGAATAATACTTTTATTTCATATTTCATCGTACCTTTATTTACTGTCATTTTAATTACTGCAATTTACTTTATCGCAATTTAAATTCTGTCATTTATATTATCATTTATCTTTACGCTTGAAATATAAAATCGACAAACCGGTTATTAAACGGTAAAAACCCCCCTTTTATAATAATATTACTATATATAATTATATATATTTTATATAAATATAGTTGTAAAAAAATATAGCGTTAAACTTGGCTAGCTCCCTGCGAAACGAACCGGACTTACTAAAAACTACACTACTTTACGATTAGGTACACTGCCTATAAGTGTTGTAGCAAGGTTTATGTATATCCACTCCATAAATAAATAAATAAAACTTGTGTAATTTCACCGTATTTCATAATAAACAATAATAGTATTTCGTACACCTCTGCTATCACATCAAGTTTTTGGCGCCGCTGCCGGGGAACCCGAAAGCGAAACGCTATAAAAAAAAAGTTCTTTTATTAAGTTTTAATTTATATTTGTAAAAATACGTTTTAAATATTAAAAATACAAAAATATAAAAAAAACAAAATATATTTTTAAGAGTTTGTTTAAAATATATAAAATTATAAAGTTTTTCTATTTCTATTTTAGTTTAAAAAAAAAAATTAAGTTTCTATTTATTTTATATAAATAAATTAAAAACAGAAAAAAATAAAAAATAAATATATAATAGAATTCGGGCCTGGTACTGTAGCAGCCCAATTTTTGATCCGAAATTCAGGCCCATGCGATCGCATGAACCGGAGGCTTCAAATCCATGCGACCGCATGGTGATGTCTGACTGATCTGATCCTAGTACCGTACAAATTAGGGTTAATTATTATTATTATTAAACCCTAATTAGGGTTAATTATTATATTAATTAGTTTTAGTTTTATTTATTTTGTATTTTTAAGTTATAATTAGTTTTAGTAATTATATAAAATTAATACTTTTATAAAATAATAATATAAAAATAATATTTTTATGAAAAATTGTATTTTTATAACTTTAAGCTTATTTTTATTTTATATCTTTTTATTCGGTTAATTCGTAATTTATATGTGTTTTTCGTTCGTAATTAGTTTTAAACTTAGTATTTTGTCATAATAGTTCTAAATTTTTAGGCTTTGCCGTAAAATCCCTTAAGTGCTTTTTCTTTAGACTAAGATTTAGACGCTTTAGAATTTTACGACGTCGCTTATCGCTTTTATATTTAATAAGTTTTAGTGCCTTTTTAAGTTATTGCCGTTTTGGATATATAATTCCTTTTAAGCTTTAATACTTTTAGACGCAACTTTTAATATTTAGTTTTTAGACTTTTAAGTTTCGTCGTTTTCCTTTATTATTTTTATTTTTCGACCTTTTATTTTTCGACGTTTTTCGACGCACTCTTTTTCTTTCTTATTTCTCGACGCTCTAGTTTTTTAGGACATAGAATTTTCTATTTATTCTCTAAAATTTCAAAACGAAAAATTATTTTAAGCGGTTAAATTGATAGACATCCAAAATTTTCTGGTTCGTAGTAATAGTTGGGTTTGTTAGTGGCGAGTTGTGGGCTTCCGATTTAAAGGGTCCTGGCTACCTGCTGCATCTATTGGCTATTCGAAACGTGGGCAAAATCAAAAAAGTCTATTAATTTGATAACTTATATAATTTTTTTATTTTTATAACTAATAGGATATTCAGTGAATGCACCGAGCAAAACGTTCACCACCTTTCATACGTTCACCACCTATAACTCGATCAAGACATCTAGCCAATATTATCGCCATTGATTTTTCTTTAGAATCATCATCTATTCAAACAAGTACTCCAACTCAAATTTCCGATAATCCATTTTGTGAACCCGACTTTAAAATTGAAAACCCGGAGGATATTCAAGGACAATTCAGAGATCATGAACCACTAATCATTCCTCCTGAACCACAAATTACACATCCAGAGATTGTCGAGGAAGAAACCATTAAATCAGAATCCTCTAGTGATTCGTATTCAACAATTTCAATTATGGAAGTAACAGAACCTCTAAGTATGGAAGACCGAATGAGAGCCACACGCACTGGCCAAGGTCACGTCATTATTAAGTCAGACATCAATGCGCCAGATTATGAAATCAAAGGACAGATCCTACACATGGTAACTAATCAATGCCAATATAGTGGTACACTGAAGGAAGATCCAAACGAACATCTTCGAATCTTTAAAAGGATCTGTACTCTATTCAAAATCAGAGAAGTTGAGGATGAACAGATCTATCTCATGTTGTTTCCCTAGACTTTAAAGGGAGAAGCCAAAGATTGGTTAGAATCGTTACCTGAAGGGGCGATTGATACATGGGATGTTTTAGTTGAAAATTTTCTTAAACAATTCTTTCTGGCATCCAAAGCCGTGAGACTTCAAGGAGAAATTGTTACATTCACGCAAAAGCCAAATGAAACCCTATATGAAGCATGGACAAGATTTGGAAAGTTGTTGAGAGGATGTCCTCAGCACGGTTTAGGCACTTATCAAATAGTACAAATATTCTACCAAGGTGTCGATATTAATACACTAAAAGACATCGACATAGCAGCTGGTGGTTTCATTATGAAGAAAACCGCAACTGAAGCTCACAAAATTATTGATAACACTGCCTCCCACTTACATGAGTGGCATTAAGAAAAAGATATTTTTCGATCATCTAAAGCGGCTAGAGCCGATTCTAGCCATGACTTTGATTCCGTTTTCGCAAAAATAGATGCTTTCAAAAGATGAATGGAAAAGATGACTAAAGATATTCACGTAATACGAATCAGTTGTGAGCAATGCGGTGGACCACACTTAACAAAAGATTATCACATTGAACAAATGATGGAACAACGTGAGAATGTTTCCTACATGAACCAAAGGCCGGGAAATAATTATCAAAATAATTATCAACCGCCAATGCCGAACTTTAATCGAAATCAAAACATTCTTTACAATCCAAATGGACCCAACAACAACTCGTACAACCAACAAGGTCCGAATAACCAACCAACACAAAACAACACTTTCAATCAACAAAAACCTATCTTGTATAAACCACCACAACAAACCGAAGAGAAAAAGTCAAATCTGGAAGAAATGATGACAAAGCTAATGGAATCTCAAACGCAATTTATTATAACTCAAACCCAAACAAATGAGAGGTTTGATCAGTCATTAAGAACTCAACAAGCTTCCATTTTAAATCTAGAAAAACACGTTGGTACTCTTGCTAGCATGATGAGTGAGAGGGAACAAGGAAAGCTACCGAGTAATACTGAAGTAAATCCTCGGAATGAGAATGTTAATATGGTTTCACCAAATTCTGAAAAACCAGCATCAGAAGATGGGAAGGTTTTTGATGTGAGTAACAATGAAGAAGTTACAACACCACCTCCACTCGAGTATGTAAAGCCAGTGGTGGCACCATACAGACTACCCATCTCGTTTCCAAGAAAAGGAGTTGAGTATGAGCAAGTAATAGGTAATAAAGTTTGTGATACCTCTGGAAAGAAGAAGAAGAATAAGAAAGTGCAAGAAACAAAAACCGTAAAAGTAAACCCGGTGAAGACATTTCCACCAAAACCTCCACCTAGGGTGGGTGATCCGGGTGAATTTATTGTTCCTTGTCTACTTAGTGATTGTGTCATGTATGATGCACTAGCAGATTTAGGTGCAAGTGTGAGTGTTATGCCTCTTTCATTATATAAGAGATTAGGAGTATGTGAGTTAAGTCCAACAGAGATGAGTGTCCGACTCTTTGATCAAACCATTAGGCACCCAGTTGGAATTGATGACAACCTACCCGTTCAAGTGGGTAATTTAACCTTTCTAGTCGAATTTATTGTCATTGACATAGAAGAGGACCCAAACATTCCTCTAATTTTAGGTCGACCATTCTTAGCGTCCACCGGGGCATATTTGATGTAAGAAAAGGTAGAATGACACTTAGTAATGATGAAAAATCAATCACCTTTGTGAGTCGAAAGTCTAAATCTCCACTAACCAAAACCGTTGAACCAACAAAAACGATTGGTAAGAACCATGTTGTTTTACCAACTCTAACGGTAGTGCTTAACAATAATAAAACGCCTAAGTGTGGGGAAAATGAAGAAACACCTAATGATGACCTGATAACAAAGAATCCCGTTGTTGATACAAAATTAAATGACCCCATTATTAATAGTTCAATGAAGAAACTTATTAAACGGATTCGCGATGCTAGAACCATGGGGAACTTTAAGTTATGTAACCGGTTATTATCCAATCTTTCACCTAAAGAAAAGGCAAAACTAGTTGAAATTGTGGATATTACACAGGAATCCGACCAATGACTTAAAGCAAAAGTCACAGATATGCAAGTTGATTATGGTCCAATTGACGATGAAGTTAATCACATTTTCGACACCACAGCTACCTAAGTGTGGGGAGATTCAAATGTTCTAAAAAGAAAATGCTGTCTAGAGTTAGTTGTTCTGTTCTCGTGTAGTTCCGAGAATGGAATCCGGTTGGTCTTTTCCACTAGCAGACACTAAAGAACTAGTTTTCTCCCTCCATTCTGAATTTTTGTTTTGTAGGTTTTGTATGAAATTAATATGCATTTTTAAATTTAATTTTTGTGTGATTTAAAAAAACAAAAATTACTTTATTTCATTAAGTTTAAAAAATGATTTCTAAAATTTGTCGTAAGTTAAAGACTAGGTCATGGAACCGAAATTGCTTTACCCGAGGGCGGGGCGACAAATTTTGTTATCATTATTTTTAATATTATTGATCTAAAGTATACCAAAAAAATTAAAAAACCCAAAAAAAAAAATCTTTTCTTTTAAAACAATCGCTTTAAAAACGACAAATTTTAAATTTTGTCGAGGGATGGACTAGGTAAACATACCAAAACTACCTAAAGTAAAAGGAAACAAAATTTTAAAAAATTATTCATTTAAATTGTTTTAATAAATAAAGGTTTTATAATATATATATATATATATATATATATATATATATATATATATATATATATATATATATATATATATATATATTATATATGTTTGTAGTTTATCTTATATACAAAACAGGGTAAAACAGCGCACTTTCAAAGACTGACATTAAGTTCAGCAAAAGCTACTAATTTTAACGATAAGACGCAAAACATATGTAAAATTACAACAAAAGGAATGAACGATGAGGTGCGCCATCTATCATTCGACGACCTTAGTAATTACAAACTGGGTATTTTTAATCACTTTTCTACACTAATCACCCTCATGAATTTATAATTATAGTCTGATTTCATACAAATGAGGGCATTGCATGATCTCAAGTGTGGGGAAGGGTTATAAATTCTCTCGGGTTTACACTTAGTATAATTGCCAAATTTTGTGAAAAATTGAAAAATTTTCAACTAAATGAATTCAAAATCATGTTTATACATATTTATGAACGATAAAACTAGGTGTTAATGCCGAAATTATTGTTACCTCGGAGAGAACATAAATGGAGAAACAACCCAAAATGTTAGAATTCATTTAAAATGGAATAGAGGAGAATAAAAAGGCAAAGAAAAAAATAAATAAATAAAAGCTAAGTGTGGGAAGAATTTACCAAGTTCTTTAAAACACATATCACATATATTTGGTACAGATTATTGCAGGTACTTTTGTTTTGGACGATTTTAATCAGTCTTACCTAATTTACTGTAATATATTTGAAAGAAAGATGGATCTAAACGATGAATCAATTCCATCATTAAAAGGAAGTAAAGTCTTCCGAAAAAGACACGCGCTTCTTGATTTAGGTCAGGAAGTTGTCGTCCAGACCAGCTGTAGGTTGACGAAAAATCTAGAAAAGTCATCTCTAAAATCAGCAGGAAATCCACGGACCTCAGCATCAAATAGGGTCGCCAAGTGGTCAGACTTATCCTAACCATAAGAGGATATGTCTCGTAAAATGGGGAGGGCGCCGTGCAAATTAGCTTGATAAGACTAATGAATCAGACCCCCAGAAAAGGATAATCTCCTTAAAGATTAAAAATCAGCTTTTAAGCCTAATATTACTCAATCCTTGAGATTGACCTTAAAGATTGAGAATTACAAACTCATAAAATTCGATGATATCTAAACTCGAGCTTGAACGAGAAAATATTTTTGATCAAATTAAAACCGATTTGTTTTCTAAAAACCTATTTTCAATGCGTTCATTACCATTGAACGTAAAATCCTAGGAATTCACCTGGAATTCATTAGGTCACCTGAACCAAATCGGGTGTCAACCGTAAGAACGGTGGTTGCATAGCATGGTCGAAGACAGGACCTTGTGCCAGACTGAAAAACTATAGGGTGATCTTTACTATTGCTCCTACAAAAGATAGTAATTGCATCCGACACGTTATAGACCATAATCAAAAGCATGTCACGGGACATTGCCTTAACAGTTGCTTGTTCAACGCTTTCCTTTACAACCGGACGGTAGTTTACCGAAAGGTAATATACGGGACAAGTAAACTGGACGTGTGCTTTCCTAATACAAGGTTAGCAAGTGGGTGACACAAAACCGCAAGTTTTGAGCTAAAATTTTCAAATCTGAAACCCACAAAACCCACAAAAATATTTTGCAAACACCGGTGAAGGGTTATTCCGGAAAACTTATCTAGGGTAAAAGTTAGAATGAATTTTCAAAAGATCAAATGTTTTCATAAAGATCCAATTTTCTTAAAGGATCTAAATTTTTATAGTCATGTGGGACTGTAAACCACATCGTTACTATCATTATGTATACCGCTGTATCAAAATCACTGATGTATAAAGTGTGAGAATAAAAAAGTGATTCGAGTGAAGTGTGATTTTATTTCAAGTTCTATATTGCTTGAGGACAAGCAACGTTCAAGTGTGGGGATATTTGATAGTGCTCTAAATGAACATATATTTAGTATCAATATCCTTCCAATATGTAAAGCTTTTAGTTACTATTGTTCTATTTTTATGTAATAATTGTTTATATTAAATAAGTGCGAAGACAAAAGAAGAAAACGAAGATTTGAAGATGCAAACGTCCAAAATGCTCAAATGTACAAGTTACAATCCAAGTGGTTCAATTTATTAATGAGAAACGTCTCAAAATTACAAGAGTACGAGCCGCAAAACGCAAAATACAAGATATTAAATTGTACGCAAGGACGTTCGAAAATCCAGAACCGGGACATGAACCAACTATCAATGCGCGACTCAAGGGAGCTAAAATTACAAGTCAACTATGCACATAAATATAATATAGTATATAAATAATTCTTAAAATTATATATATTATATTATATATTAATAAAACTTCGGCAAAACTAGAAAACAAAGTGATTGGGCTGGATCCAGCTGGCCATGCGATCACATGGCCAGGATGCCTAAAATCCATGCGATCGCATGGAGGGAAAATCCTGGCCAAGTCTATAAATCGAACAGTATTTGGACGAATTTTACACACATCTTTTTCTATCCACTCTCTCTCACGATATATATATATAGAATTTATAATTTTAATTTTAATTAAAGATTAATAATAATAAGGTTATGTTAGCGAATGTTGTAAGTGTGTAAGTCAAAATTCTGTCCGTGTAACGCTACGCTATTATTAATCATTGTAAGTTATGTTCAACCTTTTTAAATTAATGTCTCGTAGCTAAGTTATTATTATGCTTATTTAAATTGAAGTAATCGTGATGTTAGACTAAATATTAAAGACGGGGTTATTAGATTTTGTACCATAATTAAGGTTTGGACAAAAGACCGACACTTGTGGACATTAGACTATTGACTATTAATAGATAGGGGGTATTGTCTAATCGAATGACAACTCATTAGAACCTGTCGAACCTATCTTCAGATTAGTTAATCTAATAATTATTAAAATGATTATGTATGTTCTATTTAGTGACGTTTATACGACATCTTTTACGATCATTTATTTAATTATTCGGGTTGGGTAATTGATTATTCATTCTGATCAAGTGGGTAAATTAATATTCATATCTCATTAAAACAGGGGTGGATTACATACAAGGATAATTGGTGTAATTGTTAACAAAGTAATAAAACCTTAAATTAGACGCAGTCGATAACCTGGTGTAATCATTAAACAAAGTATTAAAACCTTGTTACAGTTTGAATCCCTAATTAGTTGGAATATTTGACTTCGGGAATAAGGTTAATTTGACGAGCATTTTATAATTATGACTGATGGACTATTATGGACAAAGACCAGATAGGTATCAAATAAATCAGGACAAAGGACAATTAACCCATGGTAATAAATTAAAATTAACACGTCAAACATCATGATTACGGAAGTTTAAATAAGAATAATACTTTTATTTCATATTTCATCGTACCTTTATTTACTGTCATTTTAATTACTGCAATTTACTTTATCGCAATTTAAATTCTGTCATTTATATTATCGTCATTTATCTTTACGCTTAAAATATAAAATCGACAAACCGGTCATTAAACGGTAAAAACCCCCTTTTATAATAATATTACTATATATAATTATATATATTTTATATAAATATAGTTGTAAAAAAATATAGCGTTAAACTTGACTAGCTCCCTGCGGAACGAACCGGACTTACTAAAAACTACACTACTTTACGATTAAGTACACTGCCTATAAGTGTTGTAGCAAGGTTTAGGTATATCCACTCCATAAATAAATAAATAAAACTTGTGTAATTTCGCCGTATTTCATAATAAAAAATAATAGTATTTCGTACACCTCCGCTATCACATCAATCTACTTGTGCCTGAACCAAATCCCATAGAAGTTCTGCATAATCTAGTGTTTCCACTCTTGTGAATGAGTAGAACAGCTTGAGCATTGGCACTGTTAAGCCGTCCGATCCACTCCGTGTCATCAGCACGCATCTGTTGATGATCGAGAAGATCACGTACCACCGAGAGTGCAAATACTTCTTCTGAAACTTAGCTGGTGGAACATTGGTAGCTCCAACATATCCAAGCTAGAAGATTGAGCTCATCATTTACTGAGTAGCAGGGAAATTAGGAGCATTCTGTACAAGAAGAAGCTGAAAGATCCTCCTGAAGTCAGCTTTGGTGATACTCCTGAATCCTTGTACCCCTCTCAGCTCAAATTTAAATTTAGCTTGCTCTCCCTGTGGATTGGCAGCAGTAGATTGTGTAGCCTCTACAAACCTAATTGTTTTATTAAGAATCTCTAAATCTGTGACAGCCACACTGGCAGTAGAGCTTAGAGCAGGCCATAATGTGTGCCTCTCTAGAATAGCAGTCCAATAATTACAGGGGATGTTGGTTTCTGAATTGATGAAGTGATTGTTCGCCATTTAGCCGTTTAAATAAGAAATAGAAGACCACAAGATGTTATCATAAAGCACATATCTCTATTCTTATTTCCTTTGAAAACCTTTGTATTTTTCAGATTTTATAATTTTTATGGGTTTTCTAAGTTATAAAAATCATTTATTCCAATTATGAACAAACATTTGACAAACATGATATGCATACAATATTCATCACATTACAAAATCATCATGCATAATCAAATATGCAACATAAAGAATCAGCACAAGATTTAGTCAATTTTGAGCACAACAACGCAGATTCGGTATGCATGAAAACTGTAGATTCGGTAACCAAATTAGCTTGAGTTTTCAATTCAAAGACTTAGAATAAGCATGTTAAGTGTTTCAAGTCAAAAAATAAATTATTTTAAAGTACCAAATAGTAGACTCGGTATCATGCCAAGAACAGATTCGGTATCTTCAAAATTCACAGATAATCACTCAAACATGTATATTCAGTCTCACAACATGCAAAAACATAGTCATAATCAATTATCAACTCAATTAAATCAAGAAAACATGTTAATCATTTGAACAGACTCGGTACAGTAGCAAGAACACATTCGGTATATACAGAATCCATCATATACACAATTAAACATGCAATCCGACTCGGTCAATTGATAGATCAATCAATTTAATACAGATTAGAACAAATTTCATGTCAATCAACCAAATCATTTGAGTTTAATCGAAGATTAAAGAACTCAGATATCAGATTAATTAAAATTAAGTATCATAATCCTATTTTTATTGATCTTTTCTGGTTAATATTCATTTAGTTATCTCACATCTACAACATGTGAAACTTTGATTTGATTAAAACAAGAATATACCAATGATTTGAAGATACAGAAGAACGAATTCGGTAGATTAGGCAAACTCGGTAAGTTAAGGCAGATTCGGTATGCAATTAATACAAAGTGAGAGAAAGTTTGACTTTGACCCTCCTATTTATAGATACCGAATTTGTTTGAAACTTGGGCCTTACTGAATGGGCCTATTTTACCGAATGCAGTCCATTTTCAAATTTAAACAAAATAACTTCAAATTTTGACAAATCTTTATCAAGGATCATTCAAGATTATCACATTTTCAATGAAAAATATTTCTGAGACAATTTTTGAAAATTTTGAACTTACCGAATCTGTGCTGTTGGTTGTCAGATTCGGTATGATGCTAAAATTAGCATTTATTCAGTAAAATTCAAATCTTATTGGATTTTAACTTTTCCAATTTTTATGAATTTTCTCAAAACAAGATTTGTACTTAGAAAAACTTTGAATTATGTACAAAGTACAAATCTTCAGTGATACCAATTGATAAAACGGGTTGCATACTGATTTGTATATAAGTCTTAGTGAATTATTTCAGATATAAAACAAAGAGTTTATGAATTCACTTTTGAAAAATTAATTTCCTTTTCATTTTCACCCTTTTCTCCCCCTCAAAATGTGATATACAAGAAAGTAAATCAACATTTTGATATGTTTCTAAGAAAATGAATTAACTCCCCCTTGAAACTTGATATCAATGAGTTACCTCCTCCATTCGTAACCATTTGAAAAAAAATAAAAAAATAAAAAAATAAACCCAGTAAGTTAACAGATAATTAAAGACTCCCCCTTGAAAGATAATATCTAAAGTAGAAGAAATCAGTTGCTCCCCTTAGAAAAATATTGCTCCCCCTAAACACAAGTTCCCATTTATAAGTTCCAAAAGATCTAAGGAATGTCAAGCACTATATTCTACCATGTCAATTTCTTTTATCAAGAACTTTAGCCTAAGTTCATCTAAGGGCTTAGTGAACATGTCAGCTAATTGCACTTTGGTAGGCACAAAGTATAACTCTACATCCTCTTTTTCTACATGGTCCTTAATGAAATGATAACGAATATCTATGTGTTTAGTCTTAGAATGTTGGACCGGGTTGCTAGTAATTGCAATAGCACTTTGTGAATCACAGTAAATTGGGTCTTAGAAATCTTAAAGCCATAGTCCAAGAGTTGAGTTTGCATCCACAAAACTTGTGAACAACAGTGAGCTGCAGCAATATACTCAGACTCAGCTGTTGAGAAAGACACACAGTTATGCTTTTTGGATGACCAACCGACTAATCTATTCCCCAACATCTGAATTGATCCAGATGTGCTCTTTCTATCAACATGGCAACCGCTATGATCCACATTAGTAAAAGTAGTGAGATTGAAATCAGATCCATGTGGATACCAGAATCCAAGATTAGGAGTACCTTTTAGGTACTGAAAAATCCTAACCACCGCTTTGGAGTGGGATTTCTTAGGGTTCGACTGAAAGCGGGCACAGACAGTTGCAGCAAGTGTAATATCTGGTCTGCTTGCAGTCAGATACATTAAAGAGCCAACCATGTTTCGATAAAGCGTAATGTCAAAGGGTTCCCCATTAGCATCAGCATCCAGTAATGTCCTCATTGGGGTTGTCATTGGTTTTAAAGCAGTCATTTTAAAATGTTTTAGCATATCATTGATATACTTTGTTTGACTGATAAAAATCCCGTTTGATAATTGTTTTACTTGTAACCCCAAGAAGAAATTAAGCTGGTCAAGCATGCTCATTTCGAATTTGTTGGCCATAAGGTCACCAAATTCTTTGCATAAGGCCGGGGACGTGGAACCAAAAATAATGTCATCAACGTAAATTTGAACCAAAAGAATGTGACCGTGGTTTTTACGGATGAAGAGCATTGTATCAATCGTTCCATGAGAGAAGCCATTATCCAGCAAGTACTTTGTCAAGGTATCGTACCATGCACGCGGTGCTTGCTTCACACCATACAAAGCTTTCTCCAAGTAGTAGACGTGGTTAGGATGAATGGGATCGACAAAGCCTTTTGGTTGATCAACATAAAAATTTTCTTGAAGATGACCATTCAGAAAAGCAGTTTTGACATCTATTTGAAACACCGTGAACTTCATATGAGAAGCAAATGCAAGGAAAAGACGAATAGCCTCAATCTTAGCAACTGGAGCAAACGTTCCGTCATAATCAATACCCTCTTGTTATCGGTATCCCTTGGCCACAAGATGTGCCTTATTTCAAACCACAATTCTATCAGAATTCTTCTTGTTCTTGAAAATCCACTTAACCCCTATTGGTCGTTGACCCATTGGTCTTGGAACTAATCGCCATACTTTCAAACGATCAAACTGATTAATCTCATCTTGCATTGCTACCACCCAGTTCGGATCTAGTAAAGCTTGAGCAACCGTTGTTGGTTCAATCTTACTAAGAAAGGCAGTGTATAGACACATATTCCGAGTAGCCCTTCGAGTTGAAACTGGAGTAGATGCATCACCAATGATAAGATCTATCGGATGACTTTTAGTCCATTGATTGTTATGTGGAAGAAGTTGTACATCAAATGTTTTTGACGTTGAGCCTTGATCCGCTTGTTCTGATGTAAGACTTTCTAATGGATTCATTTGAGTATCTGGAGAAACAACTGGAGTTGTATTAACGGATGTATCTTGAAGTGATTCAAGATTATCATCAGGAGGTGGGAGGGAGGATGAAGAAGCAACAGGTGAATCAGTTGGTGTTGAATCTTCATCAAAGAGACTTGGTTGAGTCTCTACAGTAGTTGACTGTGATGACGTAACCGGTACGGCTTGAACATTTGAATTCCGTTGAGGAGCACAAAGACTATCAAACAAGATATCCAATTCCTCTATTGTGACCGTTGGAACACCTTTTTTCAAGAAAATTGAATTATGCGTGGAAGAAGTAGTAGTCAGGTTAGGATCAGGTTTTGAACTGAATTGTTCAAAAGCCATTCCCGATAACTCATCGAACTTGACATTAATACTTTCCTTGATCTTCTTTGTCCGTTTGTGATAGACACGATAGGTAACTTTGTTCGAAGAATAACCGAGAAATATAGCCTGGTCGCCATGAGGATCAAACTTTTCGAGGATGTCAAAATCGTTAAGCACATAGCATATACAACCAAAGACACGGAAATATTTGACATTCGGGCGTCTACCATATAGTAACTCATAAGGAGTTTTATCAAAACATTTATGAATGATACAGCGATTTTGGGTATAACATGCAGTTGAAATGGCCTCCCCCACATTTTTGGAGGTAGTTTGGAGTAAGCAAGCATCGTTCGAGCTGCCTCGTACAACGTACAATTACGTTGTTCGACTAATCCATTCTGTTAAGGGGTTCGAGTAGCAGAGAACTGATGTTCAATGCCTCGGTCTTTCAAATAACTATCAAGCAGGTCATTCTTAAATTCCGTCTCATTATTAGTTCGGATGCTCTTAACATGTTTGTTAAAAGAGCGTTGAGTCTTTTTGATGAACTCAATGATAATGGCGGGGGTTTCTGATTTAGTTCTCAAAATAAAAACCATGTAAATCGGGTATAGTCGTCAACAATGACAAGCACATGTTTGGAGCCACTGAGGCTAGAAACTTTCATGGGTCCACATAAGTCCATATGCAATAATTGCAAAGACGATGAAGTACTGGGGTTTTGCTTAAGCGGATGATTAGTCCATTTCAGCTTACCCATTGCACATGATGGACACACATGATGCTTATCATATTGAAAGCTTGGAATTCCATCAACTAAGTCCTTAGAGACCAGTCGATTAATACCCTTGTAGTTCAGATGTGACATCCGATGATGCCATAACCATGAATTTTTTTCGTTGAACGAGTAGCCAAACACATGGTTTCATGTGATGGTGCATCATTGAGGTCAATAGTATAAAGTGAAGCACAACATTTACCAACAAGAAGATCATTTCCATCAATGGATTACACCGAGCATTGACGACGTTCAAACAAAACTTTGAGATCTTCATCACAAAATTGGCTGACACTAAATAAACTGCACCTCAAACCCTCAACATGTGAGACCCGTTTAATCGTTATGCCATTCTTTACAAAATCTCCATAACCCGTTATTGCTGCAATCTCATCATTTGCGAATGTAACCTGATGTCGTAGCGTGGGGTTACGAAATATACTATATTATTATTACGAAATGCGACGAAATATTACACAAGTTTTATATATTTATCGAGTGAGATATACCTAAACCTTGCTACAACACTTATAGGCAGTGTACCTAATCGTAGAGTAGTGTAGTTTTTAGTAAGTCCGGTTCGTTCCACAGGGAGCTAGTGAAGTTCAACGCTATATTTATTTTAAATATATTTGTACAAAAATAAAAATATATAAATATATATATATACAAGTAGTATTATTATTGTTAAAATGGGGGTTTTACCGTTTAGTGACCGGTTTGTCGATTTTAAATAAAGCGTAAAAATAAATGACGATAAAATAAATTACAGAATTTAAATTGCGATAAAGTAAATGACAGAAAATAAAATGACAGTAAATAAAATTACAGTAAATAAAAGTACGGTAAAAAAATACAATAAAACAATTATGCTTATTTAAACTTCCATAATCATGATGTTTGACTTTTTGATTTTAATTTAGTCCAATGGGTTAATTGTCCTTTGCCCTGGAGTATTTGAAACCTATATGGTTTTTGTCCAAAATAGTTCATCGGTCATAATTATAAATTACTCGGCAAATTAGCCTTATTCCCGAAGTCAAATATTCCAACTAATTAGGGATCCGAACTGTAACAAGGTCTTAATACTTTGTTAACAATTACCCCAAGTGCCCTTGAATGTAATCCACCCCTATTTTATTGGTCCATGAATATTAATTTACCCACTTGGCCATAGTGAATAATAAATTACCCAACCCAAATAATTAATTAAACGATTGTAAAGGATGTCGAATAAACGTCACTAAATAGGACATCCATAACCATTTAATAATTTATTCAGATTAATTAATTTGAAGATAGGTTCGACAGGCTCCCCTGAGTTGTCACCCAATTTAGACAATACCCCCCATCTATTAATTGTCCATGGTCCAAAGTTCACAAGTGTCGGTCTTTTGTCCATATCCTAATTATGGTACAAAGTCAAATAGTCCCGTCTTAATTTAGTCCAACATCACGATTACTTCGGTATTAAATAAGCATAATAACGGCTTAGCTACTAGACATTAAATTAAAAAGGAAAGACATAACTTACTGTGGGTATTAATATCGTAGTATTAGACGGGCAGAGTTCTGACTTAAAACCCGTAAATTATTTGTACCATAACTAAATTATTATTATTAAACTTTAAATTAAAATTAAAATTTATATTATAAATATATATTACATAATTCGGTTTACAGAGAAATAGAAAGAGAGATTGAAAAATGGGATTAAAAAGGGGTGTCCTTAAATCGATGAATTGCAAAGCCTTTTATAGGCGAAATGAAAATTTGAATTTTCATTTACGACCCCTGAACTATGCTCAATTAACAACTTTTTATTATTTAATATTATTCTTATTATGAATTATTTAAATATTATATTTTATTCTTGTGCATAGTTGACTCGTAATTTTTACACCGTTGCGTCGAGCGTTGAGAGTTGACTCATGTCCCTGTTCCGGATTTTCGAACGTCCTTTCGTACTATTTTATATCGTGTACTTTGCGTTTTGTAACTCGTACTCTTGTCATTTTTAGACGTTCTTCATCAATAATTTGAACCTTTTTGATTGTATCTTGTACTTTTGAGCTTTTTGGACCTTTGCGTCTTCAAATCTTCGTTTTCGCCTTTTGTCTTCGCACTTATTTAAAATAAACGAATATTACTCGAAAATGGAACAATTGCAACTAAAATCTTGTCTTTCTTGGGGAATAATGCTATAAAATATATGTTCCTTTTTAGCCTTATCAATATCCCCACACTTGAGCGTTGCTTGTCCTCAAGCAATACAGTCTTGAAATAATATAATACATCACACGAATCACTTCTTTATTCTTCACACTTTGTACATCAGTGATTTTAATAGAGCGGTATAAACAATGATATTAACAATAGAACCATGGTTAAAGGTGGTTGTGCCATCCACAGTTGCCTTGGGTTTAGGTCAACGACACTTGCAATCAAATAGCCGATTTACTTTCAGTTTCCAAAGCAAAGTGCACATTTGAAAGGCAGTTTACAGTCCCACATGACTTATGAAAATTTAGATCCGTAAAGAAATTGGATTTTTATGAAAACATTTGATCTTTTGAAAATTCAAGCTAGATTTTACCCTAGACAAGTTTTCTGATTTGATCCATCATTCGGTGTTGCAAAATATATTTGTGGATCAATATTTTGGCTAAAACTTTTAGGTTCGTGTAATCCACTGCTATCCCGGTATCGGAAAGCACACATCCAGTTTACTTGTTCCGTATATTACCTTTCAGTAAACTACCGTCCGGTTGTAAAGGAAAGCGATGAACAAGAAACTGTTAAGGCAATGTCCCGTGACATGCAGATGATTATGGTCTTATTACGTGTCGGACGCTAGAACTATCCTTGGTAGGAGCAATAGTAAAGATCATCCTTTGATTTTTCGGTCTGGCACAAGGTCCTGTCTTCGACCATGCTATGCAACCACCGTTCTTACGGTTGACACCCGATTTGGTTCAGGTGACCTAATGAATTCCAGGTGAATTCCTAGAATTTTACGTTCAATGGTAATGAACGCATTGAAAATGGGTTTTCAGAAAACAAATCGGTTTGTAATTTTGATCAAAATATTTTCTCGTTCAAGCTCGAGTTTAGATATCATCGAATTCCATGAGTTTGAATTCTCAATCTTTAAGGTCAATCTCAAGGATTGAGTAATATCAGGCTTAAAAGCTGATTTTTAATCTTTAAGGAGATTATCCTTTCTGGGGATCTGATTCATTAGTCTTATCCAGCTAATTTGCATGGTGCCCCCCATTGTACAAGATAAATCTTTCTCATGGTTAGGATAAATCTGACCACCTGGCGACCCTGTTTGATGCTGAGGTCCGTGGATTTCCTGCTGATCTTAGTGATGACTTTTCTAGATTTTTCGTCAACCTACAGCTGATCTGGACGAGAACTTCATGACCTAAATCAAGAAGCGCGTGTCTTTTTCGGAAGACTTTACTTCCTTTTAAATGTCTTTAATTATTTTAAAGTATTAGTTTTAAATATAATAAAACTAATTAAAAGTAGTTAAAAATAATTAAACTAAAAACTTAATTAATAATAATAAAATCAAACTAGGTTTTATAATAATAATATATTATACTCCGCATTAAATGCAGAATTAGGGCAAATTGGTGGCCTGGTCAAACTCCTTATGCGAGTCGCATGAAATAAGCCGGAGGGTCATGCGAGTCGCATGACTGAACTGGACTGGTTCAATTGACAGGTTCAATTTGACAGGTCACGTGATTTTTAAAATTTATTTTATATTTTCAGTTTTATAATATAAGATATAAATATATAATTTAACTAAAAACTTAATAAAATATTAAAATAAAATACAAATACTTTAATATTTTGTAAATAATAAAGAAAAACTTAAAATACACTTTAAAATATATATATTTTTTTTTATATATTTTTAATTTTTAAACAAAAATATAAATTTTACAAAAACTAATTATAACTTAAAAATTAAAAAAATGGCGTTTCGCTTCGGCGAGTCCCCGGCAGCGGCGCCAAAAATACTTGATGTCGTGCGAGGTGTATATAAAATAGCTTATATTTTACTAGGAAAAACTATTAAATACGATACAATTTTACACAAGATATTTATTTATTTATAGAATGGATATACTTAAACCTTGCTACAACACTTATAGGCAGTGTACCTAATCGTACAGTAGTGTAGTTTTTAGTAAGTCCGGTTCGTTCCACAGGGAAATCTTTAAACAAAGCTCAACGCTATATTAGTTTACTTTTATAAAAATACAAACATATATATAAGTAATATTATTATTATAAAGGGGGGTTTTTACCGTTTAATGACCGGTTTGTCGATTTTAAAACTTTAGTCGCAGTTAAAACCTAATGTAAAATATTAAATAAATAAAAGACTTAAATTAAAACTTAAAGTAAATAACAATAATGAAATTGCGAATAATAAAAGTGCGATAAACTTGCGATAATTAAAAAGTACGATAATTAAAAGTGCGATTAAACAACAATAAATAAAAGTGCGATAATTAGAAGTGCAATTAAATATAAAATAAAGGAAATTAAATATGAAATAAAAGAATTATGCTTATTTAAACTTCCGTAATCATGATGTTTGACGTGTTGATTTTAGTTTTATGCTCATGGGTTAATTGTCCTTTGTCCTGGATTATTTAATATGTCCGTCTGGTTTTTGTCCATAACAGTCCATCAGTCATAAATATAAATTGCAAGTGTCCTTGTCAAATTATTATTATACCCGAAGTTAAATATTCCAACTAATTGGGGATTCGAATTGTAACAAGGTTTTAATACTTTGTTTAATGAATACACCAGGTTATCGACTGCGTGTAAACCAAGGTTTTACCACTTTGTTAACAATTACACCAATTACCCTTGAATGTAATTTCACCCCTGTTTTGATTATTCTAGTGGCTATTAATTCATTCCCGTGTCCGGTTAAATGAACGATTATTCGTACATATAAATACCCCGCCCATCGTGTCCGATCGAGTGTATATGGTAATTTATAGGGACGCCCAATTGTAAATCTTTATATTAACATTAACAAACTTTCATTTAGTTAAACAAATATAAAACCCATTAATAGCCCATAGTCTAATTTCCACAAGTGTCGTTCTTTTGTCCAAACCCCAATTATGGTACAAAGCCCAATTACCCAATTTTAGTAATTAGCCCAACATCATGATTACTTCGTTTTAAATAAGCATAATAATAACTTAGCTACGAGACATTAATATAAAAAGGTTGAACATAACTTACAATGATTAAAAATAGCGTAGCGTTACACGGACAGAATTTCGACTTACACCCTTACAACATTCGCTAACATACCCTTATTATTAGAATTAAAATTAAAATTAAAATTAAAATATAAATTATATATATATTTATATCGTATATATGAGAGAGAGATATATTTTCTTTTGTGTAAAACTCGGCAGAAAACTGGCTTTATATAGGACCTGACCAGCATTTTCACTCCATGCGACTCGCATGGATTTTGTGCCTCTGGCCATGCGAGTCGCATGGCCACCCTGGATCCAGCCAAATTGGTTTGTTTTCTTCTTGCCGACGTAATATAATAATAATATATAATATATAATTATATATAATTATATATATATTATATTATATTCTTGTGCATAGTAGACTAGATATTTTTGGTCCGTTGCGTCGGGCGTTTCTTCTTGGCTCAGGTCCCGGTTCCGGATTTTCGAACGTCCTTGCGTACAATTTAATATCTTGTACTTTGCGTTTTGAATCTTGTACTCTTGTAATTTCGAGACGTTTCTTATCAATAATTGGAACCTTTTTTATTGTCTTTTGTACTTTTGAGCTTTTTGGACCTTTTTGTCTTCAATTTGTCGAATCTGCCTTTTATCTTCTCTTTTTAAAATTTAAACGAATATCGCTTGTAAATAGAACAATTGCAACTAAAAGCTTGTCTTTCTTGAGGAATAATGCTATGAAATATATGTTCGTTTTTAGCATTATCAAATATTCCCACACTTGAGCGTTGCTTGTCCTCAAGCAATATCGTCTTGAAATACTAGAATCACTTCTTTATTCTTCACACTTTGTACATCAGTGATTTCTATACGGCGGTATAAACAATGGTAGTAACGATATGGTTTACAGTCCCACATGACTATAAAAATTTAGATCCATTAAGGAAATTGGATCTTTATGAAAACATTTGATCTTTTGAAAATTAAATCTAGTTTTTACCCTAGATAAGTTTTCCGGAATAACCCTTTACCGGTGTTTGCAAAATATTTTTGTGGGTTTGGTGGGTTTCAGATTTGAAAATTTTAGCTCAAACTTGCGGTTTTGTGTCACCCACTTGCTAACCTTGTATTTGGAAAGCAACACGTCCAGTTTACTTGTTCCGTATATTACCTTTCGGCAAACTACCGTCCGGTTGTAAAGGAAAGCGTTGAACAAGCAACTGTTAAGGCAATGTCCCGTGACATGCTTTTGATTATGGTCTATAACGTGTCGGACGCAATTACTATCCTTGGTAGGAGCAATAGTAAAGCTCACCCTTATAATTTTTCGGCCTGGCACAAGGTCCTGTCTTTGACCACTATGCAACCACCGTTCTTACGGTTGACACCCGATTTAGTTCAGGTGACCTAATGAATTCCAGGTGAATTCCTAGGATTTTACGTTCAATGGTAATGAACGCATTGAAAATGGGTTTTCAGAAAACAAATCGGTTTGTATTTTTGATCAAAATATTTTCTCGTTCAAGCTCGAGTTTAGATACATCGAATTCCATGAGTTTGTAATTCTCAATCTTTAAGGTCAATCTCTAGGATTGAGTAATATCAGTCTTAAAAGCTGATTTTTGATCTTTAAAGGAGATTATCCTTTCTGGGGATCTGATTCATTAGTCTTATCAAGCTAATTTGCACGGTGCCTCCCCATTGTACGAGATAAATCCTTCTCATGGTTAGGATAAATCTGACCACTTGGCGACCCTGTTTGATGCTGAGGTCCGTGGATTTCCAGCAGATTTTAGAGATGACTTTTCTAGATTTTTCGTCAACCTACAGCTGGTCTGGACGACAACTTCATGACCTAAATCAAGAAGCGCGTGTCTTTTTCGGAAGACTTTACTTCCTTTTAATGATGGAATTGATTCATCGTGTAGATCCATCTCTTCTTTTCTTTCATCGGGTAAAACAGTTTAGTTTAGTCCAAAGCAAAAGTATTTTCAATTATTTGTTACAGATATATGTGACATATGTTTAAAATAACTTGGTAAATTTTCCCACACTTGGCTTTTATTTTCCTTTTTATCGTCATCTATTCCATTTTAAATGAATTTTAACATTGTAGTTTGTTTCTCAATTTATGTCCTTTCCGAGGTAACAATAATTTCGGTGTTAAAACCTAGTTTTATCGTTCATAAATATGTATAAACATGATTTTGAGTTCATATAATTGAAAATTTTGAAAAATTTTACTAGAATTGGGTAGTTAGTATATAAGACTAGGGCTGTTCTTTTTTATCAGAGAGCACTAGATTCTAATACAACTACTGCTTTACTAGTATTTTTAATGGTAACCAAGTGTTTAATATAAAAATTTTAAAATCCGAAAGAATTTAACCCCTTCCCACACTTAAGATCTTGCAATGCCCTCATTTGCAAGAAATCAGTAACAATTTAAATTATTGAGGGTGATTTGTGTGAAAATGATTAAATTTTTACCAAAGTTTCCAAATATATTGGCGTTTGTTTGCTGAATGATAAATGGTGCACATCATTTGTTCATTCCGTCTTGTTGTTATTTCACATATATTTTGCATCTTTGTCGTCAAAAATTACTTGCTTTTGCTGAACTTAATGTCAGTCTTTGAAAACGCGTTGTTTTACCCTGTTTTGTGCATAAAATAGAATACATACAATACAAATATAATCATACATGTAATTTAAAATGGAACTTTGGCATCCCACTTTCAAACTATAAGAAAAATATTAGTACACAATAATAATAAGAATATCAAACATTACATAAACGTAATAAAATGTTAAGTGTTTAAAATAAAAATAAAAATTATAAATTACCAACTTATCTCTACTCATTAGGAGGTGGGTTAGGAGGAAAATTAGGATATGGATCCCAATTCATGTTCGCGTCCGGGTTCCATGGCTGATTATAGGTGAACTGGTATGCTGCGTCATAATCATATGAATCATAGGGTAGTCTCATTTCTGGCTGATGTGCGGGATAGTATGCGGGTCGGGTCGGATAATACATCTCGCCAGGCTGCAACTGGCTTATAATTTGGCGCTGATGATGATCCCATCGGCCATGCTCTCGTTGCCGGGAATGCTCGTAGTCATTCCGACGTTGCCATGCCTCGTACTGCATATGCCTATCATAGTTCGTCATGTATTCATCCTCCATACGAACGCCTAAATCAAGAGCAGTCTCCCGAACAACTCCTATAATGTTGTTCGCCTCTTCCATTTCGTCATCCGAACCTCTTTCTACCTGTCGCTGAGGTCCCTCGTATCGATATACCCGACCTTGTCTCATCAATAATACCCTTGCACCGTGATAAAGGTTTGAACTTATAGTTTCACCTTCGTCCTCTATTTCGTTCATTGGACCCCCTTGGTGCTTATCCACACCTAAATACTCTCCAATGAGAGTAATGAAAATACCACCACCTATAATACTCCCCGATTTCATCCCCGAAACTACATTAGCGAGATAATAACCAACACAATAGGGAATGTTCACGAAACTCCTCGGGTCTCTAATACACTTTAGGTAGAACAAATCGTTTACGGTCAATTTCTCCTTATTCTTACCCCTTTGTGTAATTGTGTTTGCTAAGAATCTATGAATCACCCGGAGTTCAGCTCTGTCTATATCTAAGTATGTATGATTTCCACTGGCGTGAAATTCATTAAAGTGGGACATACGCCTCCAGACGGCGTTAATATCGAATTCCCTATCTATCCTTTCTCCTTGGGCAATCAGGCTATTACAGTCGGGGCTCAAAAGTTCAGCAGGGGTGTAAATCTGTAAGGCCCTGGCTAAATCTATCATGGACATTCTGTACATGCGTCCACCTAACAGAAATCTAATAAAGCTTCTATCATCTATCCTCCTAACATCACTGTTTAACTTAATAGTACTAAGTAATTCTATACACCATTCCCTATATATGGTTCTACGAATTGAAAATAGGCGCATCCAATCGTTAAACTGAGAATTACCATACCTTTGCACCAATAATTCCCGAATCGGTTCGGCAAGGTCAACTGTTTCCAAAGGTACCCAGTCAATTGCCCTTGGCATTTCAACAACCTTAAAGTAGAGAATGTGCATGTTCTTTTGATAATCTGGATATTCTATCCAACATCGATCAAATCTCAGATTTAGGTGTAACTGATCTTCATTAATGTCTAAGCTCAGAATCATTTGATGTGGAGCGAATTGACGAAACTGACTCATGAATAATTGATCTTGATCGTGATAAGGAATATGTTGCTCCTCATGTTCTTCTTCTTCTTGTTGCATATGTTGTTCTTGTTCATGAAACATTTCCGGTTCGGGCTCTGGTTGTCTGGACGATGATGCACCGTCCGTATCTGTATTTCTCTGCAAAACACATTAAACACAAAATTTGTGCATCCAAATATGCATTAGTGTTAGCAAAATAATAACTTGAAACAATTATGATGACATGTTCAATTCATAACACATTTTATACACATTTTCTTAACAATAACAATTCTACACTTTTACATACGAAAATGTGTACAATGTTTTATCACATTTAAACTCTTAAACATGTCAACAATAATCATTATAGCAATTAAACACTTGTTACATGGCATTCAAATCAAACTAGTGCTCATTTTCATATTTTTGTCAAGTCTACACTTTGTCAAATAAGCATATACGAAAAATGTACATCAAGTTCATAAGCATTTATCTCAAATAACATGCCAAAATAATCACTACTAGCAATGAAACAAGTTTCAAATAGCCTTTATATCAAATTATCCAAGTTCATGAATTTTTAGACTTAAAATGTCCACTTTAATTCTCAAAAACATGTTTAGGCTCAAAGTTTGGATCAATTAACTACCTAAACATGTTACACTACTTAATTTAGCAACAATTCATGACAAAAATCGGCCATAACCTGTTTATATCAAAAAGCCCCAAATTGCTCAAGAACACAAACCCTAGATTCTTAAAAATTTGAAGTTTTTAGCTTCAATTCATGTTAAATAGCTTCTATCTAGGATATACATGCATAATATAACAACAATTTAGCTCTAATTACACCTAAAATTAACAAAATCAAAATATAAAATTTCTAGCTCAAGAACACAAAAATTCGAATTTAAAGAGATTATGGGTGAAATCTTTACCTTTCTCCTGAAGGGGTTGAGACTACTGAATCTAGGCATGATTGTTGTGAAGTTTTGCAAGAAATTTGGTGAAAAATGGCGGATTTTTGAGAGTATTTGGGTGCAAGTTCGTGTATATGTGTGTGTATTGTGAGAAAGAAACAGGCCGCTGGAACTTTTTGTATCTGACCAGATTTTACTCATCATGCGAGTCGCATGATATATGCCTACACCCCATGCGAGTCGCATGGGGTCTGATTTCTGGTATTTTAAATTTTTTTTTTTTTTTTTTTTTTATAATAACCTTATACTTTTAAAACTTAGAATTAATAAAATTTTAAAATTTTGTTTCTTTTTAGGACGAGGTCGTTTCGGGACGATGCCCTAGTCCGTCCCTCGACAAAATTTTAAAATTTGTCTTTTAGTAGCGATTGTTTTAAAAGCTAAGATTTTTGGGTTTTTTCAATGTTTTTGGCATACTCTAATTCAATAAGATTAAAAATAATGATAATAAAAGTTCTCGTCCCTCCCTCGGGTAAAGCAATTTCGATTCAAAGACCTAGTCTTCAACTTACGACGAATTTGAAAAATCATATTCTTAACTTAATGAGATAAAGTAAATTTTTGTTTTTAAATTCACACAACTTAAATATAAAATTCAAAATTAATATTAAAAATTCACACCAAACTTAAAATTTGAAATGCATAAAATTAAAAATTAATATTTTAAAAATTAAAAATTCATACCAAACTTAATTTAAAAATTTATAAATTCATATCAAACTTATATTAATTTTTCAAATATTTACAATTTTTAATTATATTGTTTTTACAAAGTTTACAATATTAATTTAAGATTTAAATATTAATTTTAAAAACATGGTAAAAATAAAATTAAAAATCTTTTTGTCTTTTTATCCCACTTTAATCAATCAAATATTATCAAAAATATGCGCCCCTCTTTTTGGTAAAGTAATTTCGGTCCCAAGACCTAATTTGACTCATGACGAATTTTTGAAATATTTTGGGTTGATTGATTAAAGATATTTATACCTTAAGAATAAACGTTAAATTTCGCAGTGATGTAATAAACTTTTGAATGATATCAATAATTTCGGTCGCCAAACCTAATTTTATTCAATACCAATTTAATACTTTTTAGCGAACAAATTAGCGTTTATTATCAAAAGGTTAAAAATAAAAATAAAAACTGTACAGACATACCTGTGAAATAGATTTCTTAGTTATATGATCTATTCCATTCATAAGATAGTCGGTTTAATTGATTTTCCATGGCTGCATAGGCGTAACCTCGAGCATTCAGTGTCTTTTCTTCTAAACATATGAACGGTCCGTCTCTGCATAAAGTAACAAATTCGGTATTTGAATAGGTTTGATTATTTGAACATTTACCTCCATGTGACCATTTTCCGCAATTGTGACATCGTTCTAGGTGTCGTGCTCTTCTTTTCGCTGCGGATTTTGATTTTCCTTTACCAAATTGTAACTTATTATCTTCGCATCTGGATTCTTTTCTAACTCCGTCCATTCTTTCTCTGATTACTGATACTATTTCACTCGGTAGTATGTCATTATTTCTTTTAGTGATCAAAGCGTGTAGCATTAGACCATGGTTTAGTTCACAGGCAGTCTTCATTTTGTAAAAACCTAAAAAAAATAAAAATTCAGAATGGGGGGAGAAGACTAGTTCTTTAGGGTCTGCTAGGGAAAGACCATACGTGTTCCATTTTCGAGAACTACACGAAAACAGACAATCTAACTCTAACAGAAATACATATTATCCTTTAAAGACTTGATTCTCCCCACATTTAGTTAGCTGTGGTGTCGAAATTGTGATTAACTTCGTTGTCGACTTCCATCGGACCATGTATGTAATGTTTAATTCTGTGACCATTAACTTTAAATTCAATCCCATTTGAATTTATTAATTCTATTGTTCCGTATGGGAAAACTCTTTTGACTATGAATGGTCCAGACCATCTTGATTTCAATTTTCCAGGAAATAGCTTGAATCGTGAATTGAAAAGAAGAACTCTGTCTCCTTCTTTGAATTCTTTTGAACTTCTGATTCTTTTATCATGCCATTTCTTCGTTCTTTCTTTATAGATTAATGAATTTTCGTATGCTTCATGTCTTAATTCTTCTAATTCGTTTAGTTGACTTAATCGTAGACGTCCGGCTTCATGTAAATCAAGATTACATGTCTTCAAAGCCCAAAATGCTTTGTGTTCAATTTCTACTGGAAGATGACATGCTTTTCCATAAACAAGTCTAAAAGGTGTGGTTCCAATTGGAGTTTTGTAGGCTGTTCTAAAAGCCCAGAGTGCATCCTCCAATTTAATGGACCATTCCTTCGGATTTGATCCTACGGTTTTCTCTAGAATACGTTTTAAAGCTCGGTTGGTATTTTCAACTTGTCCACTTGTTTGTGGATGATATGCGGTGGAGATTTTATGAGTTACTCCATATCTTTTAAGAACTTTCTCAAGTTGATTATTACAGAAATGAGTACCCCGATCACTTATTAAAGCTTTCGGTGTTCCAAACCTTGCAAAAAGACGTTTTAAAAAGTTGACTACAACTCGTGCATCGTTAGTTGGGAGAGCTTGTGCTTCCGCCCATTTAGATATATAATCAATGGCTACGAGTATATATAGATTATTATGAGATTTTGGAAATGGACCCATAAAGTCAATACCCCAAATGTCAAATACTTCACATACTTGGATGACATTTTGTGGCATTTCATCACGTTGACTTATTTTTCCGGCCCTTTGACATGCATCACAGGATTTGCAAAGAAGGTGTGCGTCTTTGTAAATTGTAGGCCAATAGAATCCAGCTTCATAAACTTTTCTTGCTGTTAGTTGAGGCCCATAATGCCCTCCTGTTGGTCCTGTGTGACAATGGTTTAAAATTTTACTAGCTTCATCTCCAAATACACATCGGCGTATTATTCCATCGGGACAACTTTTAAACAAATGTGGATCTTCCCAGAAATAGTGTTTTATATCACTGAAGAATTTCTTTCGTCTTTGGTACGATAATCCTTTTTCAAGGAATCCACAAACTAAGTAGTTTGCATAGTCTGCAAACCATGGGATTTCTTTATAATCTATCTTCAATAGATATTCATCAGGAAAGTTGTCTTGTATGGCCGATTCATTTAGAACTTCTAATTCGGGATTTTCAAGACGAGAAAGATGATCAGCGGCGAGATTTTCTGCTCCTCTTTTATCTCGGATTTCAATATCAAACTCTTGTAAGAGTAAGATCCAACGGATTAATCTTGGTTTAGCATCTTGTTTTGAAAATAGGTATCTAAGAGCAGAATGGTCGGTATAGACCACCGTTTTTGCTAGAACGAGATATGACCGAAATTTGTCAAAAGCAAAGACAATAGCAAGGAGTTCTTTTTCAGTAGTTGTATAGTTCGTTTGTGCTCCTTGTAACGTCTTACTAGCATAATATATAGGTTGAAATCATTTTTCAATCCTTTGTCCTAAAACGGCTCCCATTGCAAAATCACTTGCATCGCACATTAGTTCAAATGGTAGATTCCAATTTGGTGTTATCATGATTGGTGCATTAGTTAGTTTTTCTTTAAGAATATTAAAAGATTTGATACACTCATCTGAAAAGATGAATGGCGCATCCTTTTCTAGGAGTTTATTCATAGGAGTGGCAATTTTAGAAAAATCTTTTATGAAACGTCGGTAAAAACCGGCATGCCCTAGAAAACTCCTAACTCCTCTAACATTGGTGGGATGTGGAAGTTTAGCAATTACATCTACTTTAGCTTTATCCACTTCAATTCCTTCTTTTGAAATTTTATGTCCAAGAACGATGCCTTCTTTAACCATGAAATGGCATTTCTCCCAATTAAGTACTAGATTTGATTTTTCGCATCTAATTAGCATTCGTTCCAGATTAACTAGACATGATTTAAATGTATCACCGAAGACTGAAAAGTCATCCATGAATACTTCCATGCATTCTTCTATCATGTCGTGAAAAATCGCCATCATACACCTTTGAAAGGTTGCAGGGGCGTTACAAAGTCCAAATGGCATGCGTTTGTAAGCAAAAGTACCATAAGGGCACGTGAATGTGGTTTTCTCTTGGTCTTCGGGTGCTATTGGAATTTGAAAATATCCGGAAAATCCATCTAGAAAACAATAGTAACTATTTCCGGCTAATCTTTCCAACATTTGATCTATGAAAGGTAAGGGAAAGTGATCTTTTCTGGTGGCGTCATTTAATTTTCTATAATCAATACATACACGCCATCCTGTTACAGTCCTAGTAGGAATAAGCTCATTTTTCTCATTTGTAATGACAGTCATGCCACCCTTCTTAGGCACGCATTGAACTGGGCTTACCCATGGACTATCAGAGATTGGATATATTAAACCTGCATCTAGCAGTTTAATAATCTCTTTCTTAACTACATCTTGCATATTAGGATTTAGTCTTCGTTGGCGTTGCACATACGTTTTATGACCTTCTTCCATAAGGATTTTATGTGTGCAATACGAAGGACTTATTCCTTTAATATCATGAATCTTCCATGCAATGGCTGGTTTATGAGCTTTCAACACAGAAATGAGTTGTGATTTCTCATTTTCAGTAAGAGAAGACGATATTATTACAGGTAATTCAGATTCACCATGTAAATAAGCGTATTCCAAATGGTTTGGAAGTGGCTTTAACTCTAATTTCGGAGGTTCTTCTATCGATGATTTATATCGATATCTGTCTTCTTCTTTTAGCATTTGAATTTCTTCTGTTGTTGGTTCATATCCATTAGCTATAAGTGTAGCTAACATTTCAGCTTCATCAATTGGTTCATTACATTCTCCTAAAGAACATTCTCCTGTTCCTTGTAATTCTGGAAATTCTTCTAATAATTCTGCATGTGCATCTATAGTTTGAATATAATAACATGTATCATCTGCAGATTGTGGTTGTTGCATTGCTCTATCAACTGAAAAGGTAACACTCTCATCCTCTATACTTAGGGTCAGTTTCTTACCGAACACGTCTATCATTACTTTAGCCGTGTTTAAGAATGGTCTTCCTAATATGAGAGGAACTTGAGAATCTTCTTCCATGTCTAAAACAACAAAATCTACTGGAAATACTAAAGTACCAACTTTAACTAGCATGTTCTCCATTATCCCTCTAGGATATTTTACTGATCGGTCGGCTAGTTGTATACTTATTCTTGTTGGTTTCAATTCTCCAAGGTCTAGTTTAGCGTATAGTGAATACGGCATTAGATTTATACTAGCACCTAAGTCTGCCAATGCTTCTATTGAACTAAGACTACCCAGAAAACATGGAATTGTGAAACTTCCTGGATCAGATAGTTTTTCTGGTATCTTATTCAACAGCACTGCTGAACAATTTGCATTCATAGTGACAGCCGAGAGTTCTTCCATTTTCTTTCTATTCGTGATTAGATCTTTCAAGAATTTAGCATATCTTGGCATTCCTGAAATCACATCAATGAAAGGAAGATTTACATTTATCTGTTTAAACATATCCAAGAATTTGGATTGCTCGGCTTCAAGTTTTTCTTTCTTCATTTTACTCGGATAAGGAAGTGGTGGTTGGTATGGTTTAACATAAGGTTTATCCTTAACTGTGTTATCTTCATTAACCTTTTCAACTACCGGTTCTTTTTCCTTATCTTGATCAGGTTGTGGTTCTTGTGGAGTAGGAGTAGTTTCATTAGAAGTTACAGGTATTTCAGGTGGTTTAAGTGTTGTACCACTTCTTGTGGTAATAGCTTTAGCTGTTTCATTCCGGGGGTTAGCATTTGTATCACTAGGTAGACTTCCCGGTTTTCTTTCACCTATCAACCTTGCTAGGTTACTTACTTCTTGTTCCAGATTTTGAATAGAAGCTTGTTGATTTCTAAATGCTTGAGCATTTTGTTCATTGGTTTGTTTCTGAGATGTGAAAAACTGCGTTTGAGTTTCAACTAGCTTCGTCATCATATCTTCTAAATTCGGCTTTTTATCATCAGTTTGTTGTGGTGGTTTGTTTTGAAAATTCGGTCTTTGCTGATTATAAGTATTATTGGATACTTGTTGATTGCTAGGACCTTATTGGTTGTTGTATGGAATATTTCGGTTATAATTCTGGTTTTGATTGTAAATCGGTCTTGGCGGTTGATAATTATTCTGATAATTATTTCCAGGCCTTTGGTTTATGTATAAAATATTCTCTCTTTGTTCCATTGTTAATTCAATACTGAGACAATCTTTTGTCAAATGTGGTCCTCCACACTGCTCACAACTAATTCGTATTGAGTGAATATCCTTAGTCATCTTTTCCATTCGTCTTTCCACAGCATCTATCTTTGCGGAAATGGAATCTAAGTCATGGCTAGAATTGGCTCTAGCTGCTTTAGATGATCTAATGATATCTTTTTCTTGGTGCCACTCATGTGAGTGGGAAGCAGTGTTATCAATAATTTTGTAAGCATCAGTTTCGGTTTTCTTCATAATAGAACCACCAGCTGCTATATCTATATCTTTCCTTGTAGTGATGTCGCATCCTTGGTAGAATATTTGTACTATTTGACAGGTGTCTAAACCATGTTGCGGACATCCTCTTAATAACTTTCCATATCTTGTCCACGCCTCATATAGAGTTTCATTTGGTTTCTGTGTGAACGTAACAATTTCTGCTTGAAGTCTTACGGCTTTAGATGCAGGAAAGAATTGTTTAAGAAATTTGTCAATTAAAACATCCCATGTATCAATCGCCCCTTCAGGTAACGATTCCAACCAATCTTTGGCTTCTCCCTTTAAAGTCCAGGGAAATAACATGAGATATATCTGTTCATCCTCCACTTCTCGGATTTTAAATAGTGTGCAGATCCTATTAAAGGTACGTAGATGTTCATTTGGATCTTCCTTCGGCGCACCACTAAATTGGCATTGATTAGTCACCATGTGTAGAATTTGTCCTTTGATTTCATAATCTGGCGCATTAATGTCTGGATGAGTAATTGCGTGACCTTGGCCAGTGCGTTTAGCTCTCATTCGGTCTTCCATACTTAAAGGTTCCAGATTCTCCATAATTGAATTTGTTGAATCGGTATCACTAGATGATTCTGATTTAATAGTTCGTTCCTCAACAATCTCTGTTTGAATGATTGGTGGTTCCGGAGGAAAGTTTAGTGGTTCAGGATCTATGAACCGTTCCTGAATATTTTCCGGATTCTCAATTGTGAGGTCGGGTTCAAAAAATGGATTATCGGAAATTTGAACTGAAGTACTTGGTCGACTGGATGATGATTCTAAAGAAAAATCAACGGCGGTTATATTTGTTAAACGATGTCTTGATCGAGTTACAGGTGGTGAACGTACAAAAGGTGATGAACGTCTTGCTCGGTGCATTCACTGAATATCCTATTAGTTTTAAAAAGGAAAGAAAAATTATAATAAGTTATCCAATTAATAGACTTTTCTAATTTTGCCCACGTTTCGAATAGCCAAAAGATGCAGCAGAGGGGCAGGATTCGTTTGGTCTCAATATAATTGAGGACTGTTTGGCTCCAATAACCCGGTCCACGTACAAATCCAACTATTACTACGAACCAGAAAATTTTGATGTCTATTAATTTAACCACTTAAAATAAATTTTCGTAATTTTAAGAAATTTAGATAAGAAGTAGAAAAAATTCTAAGTCCTAAAAACTAGAATAGCGAGAAATAAGAGAGAAAAAGAGTTCGTCGCAAAAGGTCGAAAAAGAAAAATGGTTGAAAAATAAAAGGTGACGGAAAAATAAAAGAAACTTATAAAAACTTAAAAATACTTAACTAATTTAACCTTATTACTACAACTAACTTAAAATTATAATCGCAAATTGATATTACTAATTGGAATGATAATTGGTACATAGTAAAAGGTCTAAAAATATTAAAGCTTACAGGAAAAACTAAATCCCAAATGGAAATGACTTAAAAAGAAACTAAAACTTAAAAAGGCGTCGCAAAATTCTAAAGCACCTAAATCTTAGTCTAAAGAAAAAGCACTTAAGGAATTCTACGGCAAAGCCTAAAAATCTAGGAGTAAAAATAACTATAGCAAAAACTAAGTTTAAAATTAAATATGAGCTAAAAATATAAATATTACGCTACAACGATTAAAAAGGGACAAAATATTAAAAGAAATAAAAAGTGATAAAAAAAATACAATTTTTATTAAAATATTATTTTTATATTAATTATTTTAAAGTATTAAGTTTTAAATATAATAAAACTAATTAAAAGTAGTTAAAAATAATTAAACTAAAAACTTAATTAATAATAATAAAATCAAACTAGGTTTTATAATAATAATATATTATACTCCGCATTAAATGCAGAATTAGGGCAAATTGGTGGCCTGGTCAAACTCCTTATGCGAGTCGCATGAAATAAGCCGGAGGGTCATGCGAGTCGCATGACTGAACTGGACTGGTTCAATTGACAGGTTCAATTTGACAGGTCACGTGATTTTTAAAATTTATTTTATATTTTCAGTTTTATAATATAAGATATAAATATATAATTTAACTAAAAACTTAATAAAATATTAAAATAAAATACAAATACTTTAATATTTTGTAAATAATAAAGAAAAACTTAAAATACACTTTAAAATATATATTTTTTTTATTATATATTTTTAATTTTTAAACAAAAATATAAATTTTACAAAAACTAATTATAACTTAAAAATTAAAAAAATGGCGTTTCGCTTCGGCGAGTCCCCGGCAGCGGCGCCAAAAATACTTGATGTCGTGCGAGGTGTATATAAAATAGCTTATATTTTACTAGGAAAAACTATTAAATACGATACAATTTTACACAAGATATTTATTTATTTATAGAATGGATATACTTAAACCTTGCTACAACACTTATAGGCAGTGTACCTAATCGTACAGTAGTGTAGTTTTTAGTAAGTCCGGTTCGTTCCACAGGGAAATCTTTAAACAAAGCTCAACGCTATATTAGTTTACTTTTATAAAAATACAAACATATATATAAGTAATATTATTATTATAAAGGGGGGTTTTTACCGTTTAATGACCGGTTTGTCGATTTTAAAACTTTAGTCGCAGTTAAAACCTAATGTAAAATATTAAATAAATAAAAGACTTAAATTAAAACTTAAAGTAAATAACAATAATGAAATTGCGAATAATAAAAGTGCGATAAACTTGCGATAATTAAAAAGTACGATAATTAAAAGTGCGATTAAACAACAATAAATAAAAGTGCGATAATTAGAAGTGCAATTAAATATAAAATAAAGGAAATTAAATATGAAATAAAAGAATTATGCTTATTTAAACTTCCGTAATCATGATGTTTGACGTGTTGATTTTAGTTTTATGCTCATGGGTTAATTGTCCTTTGTCCTGGATTATTTAATATGTCCGTCTGGTTTTTGTCCATAACAGTCCATCAGTCATAAATATAAATTGCAAGTGTCCTTGTCAAATTATTATTATACCCGAAGTTAAATATTCCAACTAATTGGGGATTCGAATTGTAACAAGGTTTTAATACTTTGTTTAATGAATACACCAGGTTATCGACTGCGTGTAAACCAAGGTTTTACCACTTTGTTAACAATTACACCAATTATCCTTGAATGTAATTTCACCCCTGTTTTGATTATTCTAGTGGCTATTAATTCATTCCCGTGTCCGGTTAAATGAACGATTATTCGTACATATAAATACCCCGCCCATCGTGTCCGATCGAGTGTATATGGTAATTTATAGGGACGCCCAATTGTAAATCTTTATATTAACATTAACAAACTTTCATTTAGTTAAACAAATATAAAGCCCATTAATAGCCCATAGTCTAATTTCCACAAGTGTCGTTCTTTTGTCCAAACCCCAATTATGGTACAAAGCCCAATTACCCAATTTTAGTAATTAGCCCAACATCATGATTACTTCGTTTTAAATAAGCATAATAATAACTTAGCTACGAGACATTAATATAAAAAGGTTGAACATAACTTACAATGATTAAAAATAGCGTAGCGTTACACGGACAGAATTTCGACTTACACCCTTACAACATTCGCTAACATACCCTTATTATTAGAATTAAAATTAAAATTAAAATATAAATTATATATATATTTATATCGTATATATGAGAGAGAGATATATTTTCTTTTGTGTAAAACTCGGCAGAAAACTGGCTTTATATAGGACCTGACCAGCATTTTCACTCCATGCGACTCGCATGGATTTTGTGCCTCTGGCCATGCGAGTCGCATGGCCACCCTGGATCCAGCCAAATTGGTTTGTTTTCTTCTTGCCGACGTAATATAATAATAATATATAATATATAATTATATATAATTATATATATATTATATTATATTCTTGTGCATAGTAGACTAGATATTTTTGGTCCGTTGCGTCGGGCGTTTCTTCTTGGCTCAGGTCCCGGTTCCGGATTTTCGAACGTCCTTGCGTACAATTTAATATCTTGTACTTTGCGTTTTGAATCTTGTACTCTTGTAATTTCGAGACGTTTCTTATCAATAATTGGAACCTTTTTTATTGTCTTTTGTACTTTTGAGCTTTTTGGACCTTTTTGTCTTCAATTTGTCGAATCTGCCTTTTATCTTCTCTTTTTAAAATTTAAACGAATATCGCTTGTAAATAGAACAATTGCAACTAAAAGCTTGTCTTTCTTGAGGAATAATGCTATGAAATATATGTTCGTTTTTAGCATTATCAGGGGCAGGATTCGTTTGGTCTCAATATAATTGAGGACTGTTTGGCTCCAACAACCCGTTCCACGTACAAATCCAACTATTACTACGAACCAGAAAAATGTCAACGTCTATTAACTTAACCACTTAGATAATTTCTCTTTCCGTTTAAGAAATCTTAGATAAGAAGTAGATAAAATACTATGTCCTATAACTAGAGTGTCGAGAAATAAGGAAGAAATAGATTGCGCGTCGAAAAGTGTCGAAAAAATAAAAGGTCGAAAAATAGGCGTCGAAAAATAAAAATAAGAAAATAGCGCGAAAAATGGCGTCGCAAAATTCTAAAGCACCTAAATCTTAGTCTAAGGAATAAGCACTTAAGGGATTTTACGGCAAAGCCTAAAAAATTCTAGAAATAAAAATAACTACGCCAAAAATAAACTTAATACTAAAAATTGTAACTAGAGTCTAAAAATCTAAAGGTAATAAAACTTAAAAAAAAATTATTATTAACTATTTTTTTTTAAATTTTTTTTTTTTTTTTAAAAAAAAAAAAACTAGACCCAAACCAACCCAAAGGAAACCCACTGTTATTTATTTCAATCGAACCTCCACATCTCTATGTTTCTGTTCGGTTTTGGCTGTACAACGATGAAGGGGTGACCAAGTGAAATGATGATAATAAGGAATGTATTAGGAAAGAGATAATGATAAATGAGGTGACGTGATGATGTCTGTATCCACTCTTCACCAAAGTTACTTTTGTGACTAGAAAAATGCAATTATATGCATAGTTTTACCAACCTCCAAGACTTTTGTGTACATATGGAACTTATTAAATCCTAGTGGCCGACAGTGGGCTAACATCCCATATTTTTTTTTTTTATTATATGATGAGGAGAGGAGTAGATGAACTAATCTTAAGGAATTTTGAATGGGGTTCGATGGGATATTTTATAATTATGGAGTAATATGTGTACTGAGAGCCTCCCTACTACACTAACATTCGTACTACTTTATTTATATATTTTTATTAATGTAGACGAATTTTGAATGCTTTGGATGAGAACCAAAGTTTTGACAAATACGGAGCAACTATTTTTCTTTTAGATAAGAACGTGTGAAAACCTCCCTCAGGATGACACGTTTACGTTTTTTTTTTTCTTTTTTCTATTCCATTTTTTTAGAAAACGAAAATTTTATTTTATTAAAAGGAAAAATGAGTGAACAATAAATGGTGCCAATCAGGGATCGTAAATCCCTCTTGTTAATAGCTTTTTATGTAAGATTAATTAAATCTATGGTTTGAAAATAAACTAATAGTCTATAGTAAAAAGAATCTTACACTAGTAGTAATGAAGTGGGGTTGATGAGAACAAGACGTCCAAATGGTAATTGGACCCACCCGAGTTGTTTTCACATTTAGGTACCCTCTAAAATTATTACTTGTAAACTTTATTTCACACTAAATATTTATACAAAATGCTCGTACATTTTATATCTAGTTGTAGAACAAACTTTTTTTTTTTTTTTTTTTCTGTTGAAGCACAACGTCAAAGAAAATGAGTAAGATATTTTTGGTAGGCAAGTAAGGATTAGGACCCCTTGCTTTTGCTTTTAGTGGTCACAACAAAAACAAAGAACACGAATTTCTACTAGCTCACTATTTTGATTGATTAAATTTGCACAGTGACCACCAAATAGTGAATTAACATAGTTTTTTTTTTTTTTTTTTTTTTTTTTTTACGTACTATATTCGATCCCCGGCAGCGGCGCCAAAAACTTGATGTCGTAGCGTGGGGTTACGAAATATACTATATTATTATTACGAAATGCGACGAAATATTACACAAGTTTTATATATTTATCGAGTGAGATATACCTAAACCGTGCTACAACACTTATAGGCAGTGTACCTAATCGTAGAGTAGTGTAGTTTTTAGTAAGTCCGGTTCGTTCCACAGGGAGCTAGTGAAGTTCAACGCTATATTTATTTTAAATATATTTGTACAAAAATAAAAATATATAAATATATATATATACAAGTAGTATTATTATTGTTAAAATGGGGGTTTTACCGTTTAGTGACCGGTTTGTCGATTTTAAATAAAGCGTAAAAATAAATGACGATAAAATAAATTACAGAATTTAAATTGCGATAAAGTAAATGACAGAAAATAAAATGACAGTAAATAAAATTATAGTAAATAAAAGTACGGTAAAAAAATACAATAAAACAATTATGCTTATTTAAACTTCCATAATCATGATGTTTGACTTTTTGATTTTAATTTAGTCCAATGGGTTAATTGTCCTTTGCCCTGGAGTATTTGAAACCTATATGGTTTTTGTCCAAAATAGTTCATCGGTCATAATTATAAATTGCTCGGCAAATTAGCCCTATTCCCGAAGTCAAATATTCCAACTAATTAGGGATCCGAACTGTAACAAGGTCTTAATACTTTGTTAACAATTACCCCAAGTGCCCTTGAATGTAATCCACCCCTGTTTTATTGGTCCATGAATATTAATTTACCCACTTGGCCATAGTGAATAATAAATTACCCAACCCAAATAATTAATTAAACGATTGTAAAGGATGTCGAATAAACGTCACTAAATAGGACATCCATAACCATTTAATAATTTATTCAGATTAATTAATTTGAAGATAGGTTCGACAGGCTCCCCTGAGTTGTCACCCAATTTAGACAATACCCCCCATCTATTAATTGTCCATGGTCCAAAGTTCACAAGTGTCGGTCTTTTGTCCATATCCTAATTATGGTACAAAGTCAAATAGTCCCGTCTTAATTTAGTCCAACATCACGATTACTTCGGTATTAAATAAGCATAATAACGGCTTAGCTACTAGACATTAAATTAAAAAGGAAAGACATAACTTACCGTGGGTATTAATATCGTAGTATTAGACGGGCAGAGTTCTGACTTAAAACTCGTAAATTATTTGTACCATAACTAAATTATTATTATTAAACTTTAAATTAAAATTAAAATTTATATTATAAATATATATTACATAATTCGGTTTACAGAGAAATAGAAAGAGAGATTGAAAAATGGGATTAAAAAGGGGTGTCCTTAAATCGATGAATTGCAAAGCCTTTTATAGGCGAAATGAAAATTTGAATTTTCATTTACGACCCCTGAACTATGCTCAATTAACAACTTTTTATTATTTAATATTATTCTTATTATGAATTATTTAAATATTATATTTTATTCTTGTGCATAGTTGACTCGTAATTTTTACACCGTTGCGTCGAGCGTTGAGAGTTGACTCATGTCCCTGTTCCGGATTTTCGAACGTCCTTTCGTACTATTTTATATCGTGTACTTTGCGTTTTGTAACTCGTACTCTTGTCATTTTTAGACGTTCTTCATCAATAATTTGAACCTTTTTGATTGTATCTTGTACTTTTGAGCTTTTTGGACCTTTGCGTCTTCAAATCTTCATTTTCTCCTTTTGTCTTCGCACTTATTTAAAATAAACGAATATTACTCGAAAATGGAACAATTGCAACTAAAATCTTGTCTTTCTTGGGGAATAATGCTATAAAATATATGTTCCTTTTTAGCCTTATCATAACCGTTCCTAGGAATTTGTCAATGAAATTGACAAGCAAGGATTTATTGCCCGTCATGTGTCGAGAATAATCGGAATCGATATACTAAACACAGACGTTGAAACCCTGTAAATGTTAATTTCCTAGAGTTTAGGTACCCAAAGTTTCTTGGGTCCTCTACGGTTAGTACCATCAACAAACTTTGGATCAACAATGAGATAATCACGTAAAGCATCATGCAATTTAGACAATAAAGCATCATTCAAAACCACATTACATGAAGCATCATACGCAATATCAAGTTTTACATCATTATCAGAAGTCTTAACACACAACTTATTCCATGTAGATGTTTTGTTCACAGAAGAAAATTGAAATACATGTGATGACTTCCTAGGTCGACTAGCAGATTTCTTTAGTTTGTTTGCTACTTTTTTAGTCGTTGACTTAGGAACCCATACAGACTTGTAAGCCAAATTTGAATTATGACCTGTGACACGGAAAACACTTCTGTTAGTTAGATGTCCAAACTTTTCAGTTGACACATGAGATGATTGATTTTGAAAAATTTCTAATTTGATTTTACGTTCCTTTGCATCATACTCACTCAAATCAGGTATAGGACTCGTGTGTTGTTTAGACTTGACTGATTTCTTTAAAAGACTCCTTTAATTTATTTGACATTGAAATCACAGGAATCTTTTCAGTTGACACAGAACCATCTTGAGAATGAATTTTCTTGACAACAAATTGTGTTGAAGGTGCGACTTTTGAAATGCATTTACCAAATTGAGAACGTAGAGGATTTTTAAGAATAGTAATGGGTTTTGCATCCTTAGATGTTGTTGTTCCCTTCCCTTTCTTAGTAATCCCACCAACACATTCAGACACATTGGTTTCAACAGTAGATGGTTGTGTAAGTGTGTTAACCTGTTTTAGTTGAATTATCTTTTGTTTTAAGCTTTTAATCTCAAGACATAATTCCTCAGCAGAAACTATCACTTCACCTTCCTTAAAATCATATGTACATTCTTTCTTAGGAAGTGGAGGCAATTTATCACACAAAGCAAGCATTTGTTCTAATGATTTGCACTTAAGTTACAATTCAACATTTTCCTTTTCCAGTACATCTACTATACGTTTCAAGTTTCGTACAGCAGGTATCTCGCATAAAATTCATTCAAAGGATCAATTGTTGCATTAAAGTCTATCAAGTTTTCAACAATTAGTTCTTCTGGAGGTTCTACCTTTACATCTAAAGAATTTTGACCTAGGGATTCTGTCTCAAAGAAGACAGTTAGTTCATGTGTTAGGTCTTCACAGAAAACATTATCAGAATCAGAACATGCAGGTAAGCCCAGTAGAATTGGTTTCACATCAAAAGTTGGTTCATCAAACACTTCATCTATGTTGATAATACTAGAACTAGGGTTGTTAAACACTTCATTCTCAAGTATTAAAATGTATTTCTCTAGCATGAGTGTAAGAATATAAACCAATCTACGTGTAGGCACATAATTAGCACATTGCACATTCTTTTCAGTTTCAACAAGTTCCTTCAAGAAATCAGGATTTGATTTACCCATTTTAGCATTAATTTTTTCATACATTAAGCTAATTTGATGGTATTTTTTAGATTTTCAATTAACAATAATATCATCAAAATCAGCATCAGAAGCATGCACAAAATGAGATGGTAAACCAGCTTGAAAATAATCAGAATGATATAATCCTGGAATCTTTTTGGAAGCATCGTCTAAAATCTTAGGATCTTCATAACCCAACCCCCACTTTTCACCATGAATCGTTTTTGGTCTATTCATGAAAATTGTTTGCTTTGAAAATTCTATACCAATGATAGCTTTAGATTGTTCTGTTCGATAGAGTTTTTCCTCATATCTAGCAAGTTGAGCTTTTATTTGAAAAGACTCTTGTGACAATGAAGAAATTTCAGTGTTCTTCTCAATTACGGTGTCTTCCAATTGAATAATTTCTTATTTAGCTTTGAAAGTGTGGATTCATGTTGATTTTTCAAATCAGAAAGATCTTTTTCTAAGAATTGAACTTTTTCCAAAAGTCGTTCTGATTTTAGATGATAATCTGTCTTTTTAAGATCTTCCAACTCAGTTTCCGTAGAGTTGAGTTGGACATTCAATCTTTGCAATTCCGATTGTAATTTAGATGAAGATGGTCTGGTCTCAATAAGTTTGATTTTATCTTTTAAAACCTTGTTTTCAGATTTTAAACCTTTGACTTCTTTTGACATTGAGACCACATTTTTCATCAAATTATTTTGCATTTTTATAAAATCAGGTGAGATTTCAGTTGATTTTACCTCGTCATCATCATCAGATGTTGAGTCAGAATTCTTCATTGCTTCCTTTACTTTGATGAGCTTAGTCACATTGCAAACATTTGCATGTTCCACCTCTGAATCTGAATCATCAATCCAGTTAAACCAAGTATCATCAACCGGTTTCAGCTCTCCCCCAGTTTCTACAATCTTTGCCATCAACATTTTCTTCTTGTAGTAAGCTGCATCCTTCTTCTTAGGCATCTTGCATTCACGAGAGTAACGACCAGCTTTGCCACAATTGATACAGATTGAATCATCTTTCTTGGAGTCATCAGCACATTGTTGTTTTGATTGATCAGCTTTCTTGTAGTAAGAGAAAGAAGATGAGTTCTTACGTTGATTGCTTGATTTGCCTTTAAACTTGTGTTTGTTCAAGACTTTTGTGAACATGGCTGCCATCTTGACCAATTCAAGGTGAGAATCATCAACATCAGAAAGATTCAACTCTTCAGAATCAGTTGATTCTTCAACAAGCATTTTCTTAGATAAGCTTTTGGAAGTAGAAAATGATTTACTCTTCTTTTTAGCAATTAGGGCAAGTGGATCGCCCGGAGAAGACTCTTTCCTTCCTCTTTGAAGTTTAGACACTTCAGGTTGATAATGCGTAAGAACTCCAACAAGCTCATGAATAGTCATCTTGTCAATCCCTTTGGTAGATCGAACAATGGTTCCATAAGGAAGCCAATCAACATTGAGCTTTTTGAGGAATTTCATGTTGACTTCAGCGTTTACTTTTATAATCTTGTACCTTTTCAACTCATTGAGAACACCATTAAAACAACGGTAGGTATCCTTAAGTTGTTTTCTAGTTCCTGCTAGAAATCCTCATAAAATCCCAGAGCCTTATTCAATTTAGTAACATCTGACATGTCATAACCTTCTTGCTGTCGTTTGATCTCCTCCCATATGTCTTTTGCTATAGTGTTGCTATCAACATTTTCAAACAATTTATACGGGATAGCTTGCATAACAATGTTCTTTGCCTCTATGTCACCCTAAGCTCTCTCACGTCTATCACCAGAAAGTTCATAGACTGGAATTGGCATACCAGTATCCGGATGATAATCTACAACTGCACCATCTCTCAGAGAAGCCATATGTACTTTTCTTTCTCACCCTTGTAGTCTATGTACTGAGTGATACGATGAAGCCACTGAGTGTACTTGCCATCAAACAACTCTGGAGGTCGGAAATCTGATCCAATGATCAAAGTATCTTGAGTAGACATCTTGAAATTGAGGTAGATTCGGTAAAGATTCAGTATTACACAAGTCTAGGTTAAAGGTTCACAACAATCTAACAAAAATGTCAGATTCGGTATCTGGTTCGGTACTGTAGCAGATTCGGTAAATGGTTCGGTAGTGTAGCAGATTCGGTAAATTAGATTCTGTATCAAAAACTGATCAGTAACATAAGTAACACACACAGATTCAATATGGATTCGGTAACCACAAGATTTGAAGCCCTAGATCACTTAAAACCAATGAATTAAGTGATACTGAGATCTTGATTCGGTATTTCACTCGGTAGTCAAATTCTGTAAACTTTTGAATGCAAACACAATCCAATTCCTTTGAATTAGATTCGGTAACCTTGCTGCACAAGGAAACAAGTTAGTAACACACAGAATATCAAAGATACCGAATGTATTGGATACCGAATGTCAACTGTAGCAGTTGACAATGCCAAGTCTAAGTATAGAAACTTAGAAATTTAATCGAATCCTTTCTCAAACCATACCAATTAGCCGCGTATGATCAAACCAAATGTGATAGAATCACAAACACACCTCATTATGCAACACTTAACACGAATTATCAACTTTGAATCAGACTCGGTATGGCAGTTACGATACCAAATGTTGATCAAATCTTCAAAACTTGAAGAATTGAAGAAATTAAACCATCAGAAATGTGATTTAACACCTCACGATCACAACTGAAACCTCAAATATTTACTAAAATACAGAATCAAGCTGTATTTGATCAATACCGAGAGTTTTAGCCACGAACTCTAAAAATTAACTTGATTCTTCATAATTGATGTTAAAAAGCTGTAGTGATGATCGAAAATCTTTCTAATCAACCTAATACACCTTCATTGAACTTATCACACAAATATGAACGTCAGATTATCAGATTCGAATATACCGAATCTGATTCAATCTATCGAGAGCGTACATATTCTGTAATCTTCAATCTCTGGATCGATATAGTGATGTAGAATCACTCCCTGGAAGCTCTGATACCAAATGATAGGTCAGATCATGTTGAGATTGGAAGATGTGATAAGTTAGAATGAGATTCGGTAAGTAAGAAGGAGACTCGGTATGAGAGAGAATCAATAAGATTTACATTCCACAGCTTCTATAACTCATTTACAATACAATGGCTATTTAATTAGGACTACATAGGTTCCTTATATAGCCCTCTTCTAAGGAACCTTCATTTAAGCATATTTCACATTAATACTATACAACTTCGGGGTCCTAACACATATGGTATTAAATTTTGATTATTGAGTAATTTTATACTACCAGTATTTGTTTGCACATCTGTGGCTCAAATTTTGGTAATTATATTTGCTGCTAAAAATATAATTTTAATTTTCCTGTTAGTAATGTTTGATATTAGTGATTTTTTTTGTATAATTATGTTTTATGATTTGTATACCTTAATTGCAGCTCTATCTAACATAATACACATGAAAAATGTCTACCGAAACCGCTGTAAATTTACTTGGTACACAGTTTCAATCAATTTATGTGGATGAACTTTCAGACGCAAACGATCAAGACAATCCTACAGTGGAGAGCAAAGAAAGACACTGTTATGTTACCGTCCAGGGTCCATTGGTGTATGTGGATTTTACGATCCCTAAAGCAAATATTTGGGTATACTTAAATTACGTTTCTTTTCTTTAAATTGACATTTTGCATTTCATTGATGATAATATATGTAATAAGTGATATATATCTAATGTATGTCTTTAGTATATTTCAATTATATTTGAAAAAAATATGATAAATAATTAATGATCTATTTGTTCGTTAAACATAAGTGTTGTTTACCATATATATTACATGTAAGTTAGTGTAATAGTCAACATATATCTTGGATGCCGCTTATGTTTCGGATATCTTCCTTTACTTTAAATTAATACTTTCTATTTTTTTTATCCAACGCCTTCCAAGAGAGTTGAATACAATTCCACAGCTGAAACATGGAAAGAAAATCCGATGCATTGACATGTTCGGAGTTAGTTGGACCTGGAAGCTTATCAATGAAAATAAAAAGGAAACAAGAAATTGGCTGCGTCAGGAGGATGGGTGACTTATCTGAAAACTCATGATCTGAACAAAGGTGACGACTGCAGTTTTATTTATGACCTGGATAGTGATCACTTTGAACAAATATAAGCTCATACTTAAGTTCTTTTGTTTTAGATAAGTATTTTTTGAACTAATTATTGTGATCGATGTTGAACATCTTCTGTATATAAGTAACGTAATATGTGTCGTTGTTATTAGAAACAATATAATCTTTATTTTCTACATTTCTACTTTTTTGCTGCTTCTAAATCATTTATACTTTAATGATAAGTTTGTAAGTATCGAATAGCTAATTTCATTACGTTTTGTTACTTTCATTCATACCTCTTCATTCATCAAACTTATTTATACTTTAATGATCAGTTTGTAAGTATCAAAATTAACAAACTTTATTATGCTTTGTTACTTTCATTCATCAAACATTTTTTGCTAACATTATTGAATAACTGTGTATCTAAATCTTTTTGTATTGCTAAAGATTAAAATAGCTCAAGAAATAAGTTTTAATTGGACTGAGGTTATAAAACAAACAGCCCAAAAAATAGCCCAAACTACAATTACAACCTGTCATTTCATTTCCCACCAACCTTCTTCTTACCCATTCGTGCACATTTGAAACCACCGATCGCTTTTTTTGTCTTCTTTTCTTCCACGAACAACAAGTAAGTTTTTTGTTTTTTTTAACTTCCATTTTACTCATGTTCCCCAAATTATTCGTTAATTGCTCTATGCAAAACATTGTAGTATACTTGAAACTTCTCAAACATTCATAACAGATCTGTATTGGCATTCTTCTTAAACATAAACAATCTAATATTTCACCCTAATCTAATATTTCACCCTATTACATGCAATAATGTTTGGTGCTATGCAATCATATCCCTTATTTATTGAACTAATTTTTGTACACAAAATTTCATTTGATTAAAAATTTGCATCAACAGATAATTAGGGCTTTTTTATAACTTATTGATTGTTGTATTATTGCTGCTAATATTGATTGTTGTTTTCAGTAAATTCATTTTCTATTTGAAATAGCAATAGTTAATTTATAGTTTCAAACTTGCAATCTGAAGTATTATACATTGATGGCAAAGAAACATATCTCCCATCTTAGTGTACATACAAAAATTAATGTGTATTAAATTATGCCAACTTTGCTATTTGTTCCATGTGGTGTATTATATTATGTCAACTTTTGTATTCATTTCATGTAGTATATGTATTGAATACCAATTTTGTTCAGAAAAATATGTACCATAAATACCATATGATTTTGTGTAAAATAAGTAAATCAATTAGAATACCAAAAATATGAAATTGATATCTTTTAGTTGCAACTTCAATCAAGTTTCTGTTGTATATACTGACATTCTATTACACATGTTCAGATTCTTCGTAACAACTTCTTCTTGCAAATCGCTAATATCGAATATATAAGTTTCTGTTATTCTTTTTATTTACAATAATTAGTTAATTTTATGTTCAATTCTAAACATTCTATATACTCAAGGCTTAATCTATAGGATGATGAAGCATCATATGATAACTGTCACATACATTTAAATGTCACTGCTACTTCTGCAATAATTATAAAACCATAATCTTAAACAGGAATTCAAACACTATTGTTCCTTCATTGGTTCGTAAGCCTTCTTTTATTACCATAGTAGAGTCAAAAGAAGCCAATACTCAGGTACGAATGTAATATATTATATTTCAATTCATAACAGATTCAATACTATCATCAATTCATGTTCTGTTATATTGTTTATTAAAGAACTATATTTCTTTACAGGCCTTTGTAGACTAATAGGTTAAATCTCAGTACACAAACTTTGTTCTTAAAGGCCCAATTTGGATTCGCACACCAAATGGATTATGTGCTTATGTTGGAATTGAATGGGTTGGTGATCAACTTTGCTTTGGTCCAGGATGGTCCAGATTTTTATCAGGATTAAAGTTGGAAACAAATGACATACTGTGTTTCACAGTAATTGATCCTCACACTTTTGAGGTTATCATGTTTGGTGGAAATGATGATTGCCAAAAAGATGTTCATGCCGATCAAGATCCTATGTATATCCAATGCTTATTGGACGAAGATTGCAAATAAATGGTACTTCATAATTTTATCTTTGTCTATCTTTTTATAATAATCTATTTATATCTTTGGACATTTATATCTATGTATTGTTTTTAAATATATAGAAATTAAATAATTAAATATTTATTTAATTCATTACGTATGTTAATTGCAGAGGCTTCCACATAAATGGATTCTAAACCAATCAACAAAATATCCACCACAACATGTTATTTGGATAACAACTGTTCACAGTTTTTGCTGTAGGGTTAGCCTTACAACTAATGGCAACAAAGTCTCTTTCAGTTTTTGTTGGTCTGATATTCTGCAACAACTTAAAGTATATCCCCTAGATTTGATGATTTTCAAGAGAATTGATGTTAACACTTTAGATGTATCCGTTTACTGCCCAAACTGTGTCGAAAGGAGCACGACATCATCTATCCACGATCAGTACCATAATTATATTGGTGCTCATCTAAAAACCAATGTCGATAACTACCATCAACAAATAATGCGGCCAATGATCAATAGTGTTCCAGATCAAGCACAGGATGCATCACAAAATGTTCCAGTTAATGCCAGTCCAACAACCAATCAGCCTCTTCAATTCACAATTTCGATCAAAAAGGCAAAATGTTTGGTAAATAACTACTAAAGCTATATTACTACTCACATTAATTTTTTGCTTATGTCAAATTACATCTATATATTTTGTGGTTGTTGTTTCTTACAAAGGTTATCCGTTTAAATATTACTTCTTTTTTACAACACATCGTATTCCTAAAGAAATGAATTCACTACCTGTCGTGTCAAGTGGGTCGACTGTAAATGTGATAAATCTGGATGGAAGCTCAAGTTGAAGGAAGTAAGAAGAAGAGAAAGTATGCTATTTCTGCAGGGTGGAGTCAATTGCAACAAAAATACAGCTTGAATGATGGAGATAAATGCATTGTCACATACAATCAAGACCAGCAAAATTTCAATGTCAAGAAGATCAAAAGATCCACAAAAGCTTATAATGTTCATGCGCAATCATAACTTTTACCCTCTAAATTTATATATGATTCAAACACTAACAAATAAGCAGACACAACTAACGAGCACTTAAAATCGGGTAATTATAGCACTTCAATGTAAGTATTCTTATCAAATTCGTCCCAAGAGAGCGGTCTAAGTCGGATATTTGAAACTATCAATTATCCTAGAGGTTGTTTGATTGGGGGTTTCGATTGATATTGACTAACAACTAAAACTTGCACAATTAAACAAACATAACTTAACAAGTAAACAAGTAGCAAGAAACAAGTAGCAAAGTATTAAGACTTCAATCAAATTAACTAAGACGTGTTCACTTATCAAATCCTCTCTATGCTTGGCTTGCCCCGTTTTGCCCATTTTATTATCTCTTTAGTTGTTGAATTATTAAATGTTTAGCATCACTACTAAACCTCAAATCAAATGACACTCTGCGAATTCACATAAGCATTGTATTCTAAGATCGAGTTAAGCATGATTTGGTCATTGAGATTGAGCTTGGGTTGAAATCACTTAAAACCCTCAACTATCGAAATCACTTAAGATAATCGGCACTACTATGTTGACTAAAGGCCAATTGAAAACCAACCAAGATACAGAACACAATCACTTGCAATTCCTAAGCTAGTTATCTAGATAACCTAAGGTGTTGAAGTACATATTGATTCACTTCTCAAATCACTAAGAGAGCTACTCAACATATGTAATCAAAGTCAAGCCTAAAACAAACTCATAGCAATGGATCTTTAGCCAACTCAGCAAAACTCTATCATGTGATTCATTCAAACAACAATATTCAATTAATTTGGGGCAAACACTAGCATTAGAGATTCATATATAAGCAAACACAAGAGATTTAGCCAATCATAGCTAAAATTAAACTAATCATAAGCATAGAAATGTAAACAATCATCATCTTCAAACTATTACAAGTAAATGATGCAAAGTATGTAAAGTAAAGTTAAGATTACAACCCAAAATGTAAAGAAGATGAAGATCTAAACTAAACAATGACGAATCTTGAGCAAGCTTCCTTGAATCCTTCCTTAAACACCAACGGATTATGAAATTGGGGTTTTGTATATAAAATTCGGACCCTAAGAAGCTGCTCTCTAAAGATGCATATGAAAAATGACCTAATCTCGTTCCTTTTATAGTGCTGAAAATCTGGGCTGAAAAAGTGACAGGAGCACCGCTTTAGGTTCAGGAGCGGCGCTTTTGGATTTAATGAGGAGCGGCGCTTTTGATGTAGAACGACGCTTTTAGCTCAAATCAGGGACGACGCTTCTGTTAGAGGAGCGACGCTTTTGGCTGAATAAGAGCGGCACTTTTGCTATAGGAACGGCGCTTTTGCTCACTGATGAAGAATGGTGCTGAAATGTGCCCAAGAACGTCGCTTTTGCAGATGTTGCGGCATTTTTTCTCCTGAGGAGCGGCGCTCTTGATTGAGGAGCGGCGCTTTTAGAGCTGATTCTGCACTTTTCATTTTCTTAGCCAATTTTACCCAAGATTTGGTCAATTATACACCAAATCAACTCCTTAGATTACTATTTAGCTCAATATCACACAAAATAGGCTCCAAGATAGTCAAAACTGAAAAAGTGAGGGATATATCGCGAAATAAAACATATATAAATGGACCGATATCAGCTTAATTTGGATCTTCATTTAAGAACAATATATATTTTGTAAAACAATTTACTTAACAAATGTAATGCCTGTAACAATATATCTAACATGTCTGAACATGCAGTTAGACAGTTTATCCTTGATCAAAATGGTATAAATTAGTTAATTAACAATGTAAATTATCAAGATAGTTGGACATGCATATATTGGGCTAATTATCCAGTTTAAGAATGGATAATATATACGTATATATTAGTTAATTAACAATGTAAATTCATGATCAAAATGGTATAAATTTTACATTAAATGGTGTAACCATTTGTAACCATTCATGGCACCTGTTCACCAAAAAATGTAACCATTCATGAAGATTCATCGAGTATGACCATTCATCTTAATTAATCAACTATATAAACAAAATTTAAAAAAACAAATCCCAAGAACACACCAACCACCTAAGAAGTTACAAAAAATCTTCAAACTCAAAAAACAAATATACTGAAAATGGATGTTGATGAAATGAATATTCTCGAACATCTTCCACAAGAAATGATTATTGAGATATTGTCAAGAGTTGGTAGTTCATCATGCGTTCAACTATTCTCGGCAAAAACCGCCTGCAAATCATTCTTGATGTTCTTTAAGGATCCTTTGGTTGTTAAAAGGATATCCTTAGATAATTACTCGGCGGTTCCTTGGGGAAATACCATGGTCTCATTTTACAATCGTTGTCTTGTTTCGGGTAATCCTCAAGCCATTTTTCAGTTAGGTTTACATCTCTACTTTGACGCTAAAGACATCCAGTTAGGGCTTCAAAAAATAAAGGAAGATACTAACCATAAAATTTTAGATTCAGTTTATGTCTATGGCTTAATCATGTTTGCCTCTAACCAAAATGAGGCAAAGAATATCGGATTGGAAATGCTAAATCAAATATTTTCAGCAAGAAGCTTAGATTTAGTAGTTGCAGTTAGAAGAAAGGTTTTCGCTATGTTGCGAGACTTATGGAAAACAAACCGCCATCAATTCACTGACCTAGCAACGCATTGCCCTTTGACTCGACATAAACCCTATCTTCCAAACTGACACGTCTTTGAATTATACCTGCCGATACAAGAATGCATGTCATGCTTTTGGTCCTTTGAGTTAACTATTTAGAAAGATCATTTTGGTTATAACTAGATCGATTTTATTATTATTTTCAGTTTGTAAGTTAGGGCACCGTAATCATCTTCTGTTAGTCCAAATTTTGTTAATCTCATTGCCCTAATGAAATGATGTAAGTTGTTTATGAAATAGTGTAAGTTATGTTTATGTAATAGTTAATTGGTATAACCATTTGTGGTATGTATTCGATAAAATGACATGTAAAACGACTAAGAAAAACGATTTACAAATTCGGTCGCGGACCACAAACCTAGTTATACTTCATAAAAAGTATTTTTCTCTAATTTTTTTCTTAGAAAAACATAATTTACATTAAACGAATTTAAAGATCGATATATACAACCAATAATTTATCGAGATTATAAACTAGCAAAACAAACATACTTCATTTGTTTGGTTTTGGTTAAGACGGGAATTGGGGTTTCTATTCGAGCGTGTTACGTGTTAGTGTATTTCAATTGGTTAGAGATAGAAATAGATATCCAATTCGATGGATATCCGCCCGATCCGATCTACCAAAAGTTGATATGGATGACCTAACACCGGATTCAATTGATATCGACATGGATGGTGATATTAGTGGATCAGATATATGTAAAAATTTGTAAACTACGAATGAACTTTTTTTTCGAAATAATTATAATTAAATGGAAGATGCTAATGATGGTTTGTCATAAAGAAATTTGTACATGTATATTTTGATTGTACATTTTAAATAACTACTACTTTCATAAAAAACTATCATTTAACTTACAAATGTACTACTATTATTGCATTAAAAACTTTTTAATGATAACATTTAAGGTTGTCATTAACATTTTCCTAATTAAATATATAAGTATAAATATTTAATAGAATTGACATCAGTTATATGTTGCTTGTCTATTAAAAACTTATATATTAATTATGTTAGATACGGAGTATATGTTTATCTTACTTTTAAGGTTTCAATATAATTATACGCAACTAAAAAATATTAATAAATATACAATCAACGCTTTTAAATTTAATTTAATAAATCTATTATTGACTTTTAGTTGTACAAATTAGTAAAAATATGACTTTCTTTTGTTAAATGATTAATGACCATCACTTTTTGATTGTACAAAGTAAGATACCACTTACAATTGTACAAATTTTAGAAATTTATATATATATATATATATATATATATATATATATATATATATATATATATATATATATATATATATATATATATATATATATATATATATATATAACCATCCATTAACCCGCTTAATTTGACGGATATGAAATTGATGGATGGTTGAAATAAAATGGATATGGATATTGATTAAAAAATTAAATGAATATAGATGTGGATATAATATCAACCGATTAATATCTGATTTATTGTCATTCCTAATTGTTGTACAGCGAGTGTGTGATGTTGTATTAGTTTGTATTGGTCTATTTAGTTCATTGTTGTATTGGTGCATCCTATCTTATCCTACTATACATTAAAAGAGAGTTTTTATTAGCTAATAAATCTTTCCAAAACTCACTTTAAAACCCTTAGATCAACAAATGACATTAATCTACCCCTTAATCCAATGGTCCATACTCATCCTTTTTTATTATTAGGTAATAAATAAAAAAAACTTTTGATAGTGTACCTAAAATACCCTAAATCAAGAAGAAGGAAAAAAACACGGGTATAATTTAACAAAGAAGGGGTTACGAAGGTTGCATCATTCACGACACTCAGAAAAAAGAAAACCCTAATTTCATCTCCCAAATCATCGACAATTATCTAATACTCTCTAATACAATCGGTTCAAGATCATCATCTGTACATATAACAGTACGTTTTTTAATCAACGATTAGTGGATTTAATCGATTACCGATAGTTCATCGCCGTCTCTGTCAATCATTGATAAGCTCCGGTCGGTTTGCCCTTCTATGGATAAGCAGGTCAGAATTTTCAATCGCTCATAATTTACATGTATGATTTGTTGCTTTGCTCCTTCTTCAAATTCTATTTGCTTATATGGGTGATATATTATCAATTGTAGTAGGTAGAAGTAACTATTTAATAGTTGTAATGTTTGCTACATATGGTGTTCTTCTATGGCACTACTTATTTGATTTATTCATTTTTTTTAAGATCCAAACGAACATAAAAGGTACTTTCTAGGTTCTCTTTATAATTTGGCTACAATGCATTTCATGAGAAAACTAATATACTAATTGAAGAGGGTTAAAACGTTCAGCTGCTTAGTATCTATTTTTAATTTTCTTTTTATTATTATTTTTATTTATATGGGTGACATTACTCATCGAATCGTGTATAAGTTTCAGAAGAAACATGCAATGAACAAGTATGTATCTTACCGAATCACGAATTTGGTGGTAGCTGCTGTAGTGACCCGAACTTTTCCATGTTTATATATATATTAAATGAAATTGTTATTTACATGATTAAGTGTTTCCAACATGTTAAGCAATCAAACTTGTTAACACTTGATTAATTGAAATAGGTTTCATATAGACAATTGACCACCCAAGTTGACCGGTGATTCACGAACGTTAAAACTTATAAAAACTATACGATGACATATATATGGTTATATATATAGTTAACATGATTTTATTATAAGTATGTATCTCAGTAGGTATTTTAACAATGAGTTATATACTTAAAAATGAGACTATTAATTTAAGAAACTCGAAAACGATATATATAACGATTATCGTTATAACAACGTCTTACTAGGTACAAATGAATCATATTAAGATATTTATACACTTGGTTAATTATGTTAAATGATAAGTAAATATATTATTAAGTGTATTAACAATGAAATACATATGTAAAAATAAGACTACTAACTTAATGATTTCGAAACGAGACATATATGTAACAATTATCGTTGTAACGACATTTAACTGTATATATATCATACTAAGATATATTATATATCATAATATCATGATGATATAACAATTTAACATCTCATTTGTTATAATAAACAATGGGTTAACAACATTCAACAAGATCGTTAACCTAAAGGTTTCAAAACAACATTTACATGTAACGACTAACGATGACTTAACGACTCAGTTAAAATGTATATACATGTAGTGTTTTAATATGTATTCATACACTTTTGAAAGACTTCAAGACACTTATCAAAATACTTCTACTTAACAAAAATGCTTACAATTACATCCTCGTTCAGTTTCATCAACAATTCTACTCGTATGCACCCGTATTCGTACTCGTACAATACACAGCTTTTAGATGTATGTACTATTGGTATATACACTCCAATGATCAGCTCTTAGCAGCCCATGTGAGTTACCTAACACATGTGAGAACCATCATTTGGCAACTAGCATAAAATATCTCATAAAATTACAAAAATATGAGTAATCATTCATGACTTATTTACATGAAAACAAAATTACATATCCTTTATATCTAATTCATACACCAACGACCAAAAACACCTACAAACACTTTCATTCTTCAATTTTATTCATCTAATTGATCTCTCTCAAGTTCTATCTTCAAGTTCTAAGTGTTCTTCATAAATTCCAAAAGTTCTAGTTTCATAAAATCAAGAATACTTCCAAGATTGCAAGTTTACTTCCAAGTTTTCTAAATCCATTCCAAGTAATCATATAAGATCAAGAAACCTTTGTTACTTAAAGTAGGTTATCTTTCTAATAAAAGGTAATAATCATATTCAAACTTTAATTCAATTTCTATAACTATAACAATCTTATTTCGAGTGGAAATCTTACTTGAAATTGTTTTCGTGTCATGATTCTGCTTCAAGAACTTTCAAGCCATCCAAGAATCCTTTGAAGCTAGATCTATTTTTCTCATTTCCAGTAGGTTTATCTAAGGAACTTGAGGTAGTAATGATGTTCATAACATCATTCGATTCATACATATAAAGCTATCTTATTCGAAGGTTTAAACTTGTAATCACTAGAACATAGTTTAGTTAATTCTAAACTTGTTAGCAAACAAAAGTTAATCCTTCTAACTTGACTTTTAAAATCAACTAAACACATGTTCTATATCTATATGATATGCTAACTTAATGATTTAAAACCTGGAAACACGAAAAATACCGTAAAACCGGATTTACGCCGTCGTAGTAACACCGCGGGCTGTTTTGGGTTAGTTAATTAAAAACTATGATAAACTTTGATTTAAAAGTTGTTATTCTGAGAAAATGATTTTTATTATGAACATGAAACTATATCCAAAAATTATGGTTAAACTCAAAGTGGAAGTATGTTTTCTAAAATGGTCATCTAGACATCGTTCTTTCGACTGAAATGACTACCTTTACAAAAATGACTTGTAACTTATCTTTCCGACAATAAACCTATACTTTTTCTGTTTAGATTCATAAAATAGAGTTTAATATGAAACCATAGCAATTTGATTCACTCAAAACGGATTTAAAATGAAGAAGTTATGGGTAAAACAAGATTGGATAATTTTTCTCATTTTAGCTACGTGAAAATTGGTAACAAATCTATTCCAACCATAACTTAATCAACTTGTATTGTATATTATGTAATCTTGAGATACCATATACACGTATACAATGTTTCAACCTATCATGTCGACACATCTATATATATTTCGGAACAACCATAGACACTCTATATGTGAATGTTGGAGTTAGCTATACAGGGTTGAGGTTGATTCCAAAATATATATAGTTTGAGTTGTGATCAATACTGAGATACGTATACACTGGGTCGTGTATTGATTCAAGATAATATTTATCGATTTATTTCTGTACATCTAACTGTGGACAACTAGTTGTAGGTTACTAACGAGGACAGCTGACTTAATAAACTTAAAACATCAAAATATATTAAAAGTGCTGTAAATATATTTTGAACATACTTTGATATATATGTATATATTGTTATAGGTTCGTGAATCAACCAGTGGCCAAGTCTTACTTCCTGACGAAGTAAAAATCTGTGAAAGTGAGTTATAGTCCCACTTTTAAAATCTAATATTTTTGGGATGAGAATACATGCAGGTTTTATAAATGATTTACAAAATAGACACAAGTACGTGAAACTACATTCTATGGTTGAATTATCGAAATCGAATATGCCCCTTTTTATTAAGTCTGGAAATCTAAGAATTAGGGAACAGACACCCTAATTGACGCGAATCCTAAAGATAGATCTATTGGGCCTAACAAACCCCATCCAAAGTACCGGATGCTTTAGTACTTCGAAATTTATATCATATCCGAAGGGTGTCCCGGAATGATGGGGATATTCTTATATATGCATCTTGTTAATGTCGGTTACCAGGTGTTCACCATATGAATGATTTTTATCTCTATGTATGGGATGTGTATTGAAATATGAAATCTTGTGGTCTATTATTATGATTTGATATATATAGGTTAAACCTATAACTCACCAACATTTTTGTTGACGTTTTAAGCATGTTTATTCTCAGGTGATTATAAAGAGCTTCCGCTGTCACATACTTAAATAAGGACGAGATTTGGAGTCCATGCTTGTATGATATTGTGTAAAAACTGCATTCAAGAAACTTATTTTGTTGTAACATATTTGTATTGTAAACCATTATGTAATGGTCGTGTGTAAACAGGATATTTTAGATTATCATTATTTGATAATCTACGTAAAGCTTTTTAAACCTTTATTGATGAAATAAAGGTTATGGTTTGTTTTAAAATGAATGCAGTCTTTGAAAAACGTCTCATATAGAGGTCAAAACATCGCAACGAAATCAATTAATATGGAACGTTTTTAATCAATAAGAACGGGACATTTCAGTTGGTATCCGAGCGTTGGTCTTAGAGAACCAGAATTTTGCATTAGTATGTCTTATCGAGTTTGTTAGGATGCATTAGTGAGTCTGGACTTCGACCGTGTTTACTTGAAAAATGATTGCTTAACAAATTTTGTTGGAAACTATATATTTTTAACATGTGAATATTATGTGATATATTAATCTTTTAACGCGTTTGATATTATGTGATAGATGTATACCTCTAGAACAAGTCCCATTGACTCACCTAATAATAATGAAGAGTCAAATGTAAATTGGAATGATTCGTGGACTGATTCACAAGTTCCCGAAGAGGAACCGGAAGAAGAGTCGGAACAGGAAGAAGAATCGAAATCGGAAGAAGAATCGGAACCGGATGAAGAAATAGAACCGGTGGGGGAAATAATAAAAAGGTTAAGTAAAAGAAAATCCTCAACCAACCGACCAAGGTTAATTATGGTCAATGGTGTTTCCGCCAAAGAAGCAAAATATTGGGAGGATTACCAATTCTCCGATGAATCGGATTCCGACGAGAATTCCGATGATGTTATAGAAATTACCCCAACCGAATTTAAAAAGGCAAAAGAAAATAATAAGGGAAAGGGCATAAAAATAGAGAAATCTAATTCCAACCCCGATGAACTTTATATGTATCGTCAACCCCCGAAGCCCTTAAGTTGTAACAATGACCCGGGAACCTCTAAACCACCAGGTTTTTCTAAACCGTTGTGAAAAACGACAGCTTGTATTAGGGGAACATCATATATCCCTATAATCTTGGCAAAACGAACCAAAACCGAAGAAGAAGAAATGAGCGAGTCGGAATAAGATAGTTGTATTCGTGTGGTGTAATATATGTAATATAGTGTGCTTATGCTTTATGATATATGTAAAAATTGCTTGTATTAATAAGTATTTTTTTTTATGAATCTAACTCTTGTCTATTTTACAGTATAAAAACACAAAATGGATAGACAATCCAATATTTTAAGAGACCTACCTGGAGACATGATTGATGAAATCTTGTCTAGAGTCGGTCAGAATTCTTCGGCACAACTATTTACGGAGAAATCAGTTTGTAAGACATTCGAAGAACGTTCCAAGAATGTCTTGGTTTATAAGAGACTTTCGTTTGAAAGATGGGGGATATCACATTGGGAAACCCATAAGTTACGATGTGTTTACTTTGACGCATATATTGCGGGGAACCCAAATGCTATTTTACGCAACGGGTTAAGAAATTATTTTGACTCAATGTATCCGAATATAGGACTTCATGATTTAGAAAAAGCGGCTAACATGCAACATAAAGAAGCATGCTATGCTTACGGGTTAGTAATGTTCGCTTCTCACCAAAGTGAGAAAAAGAACATCGGGCTACAACTATTAAATAAAACGTTCCCACAAGTGACGGAGTCGGTAATTGGGGTAAGAAATGAGGTTTTTAGGTTATTACGAGAATGTTGGTCATTACGTAACCCTCGTCCCTTTGACGACATTACAACACGCTGTCTTATCAACGGCCATAACGGTTATGTTCCACAAGACCAAGGATGGGAAGTAGTCCTAGTAAAACCAGAATGCATGACTTGTTTCTGGACGTATGAATTACGTGTCTTTATTGCCTTTGCTGAACGACTTGTGTACTAGCTAGAATTATCTTCACAACTATCTTGTATCAAAGTTATTATGTGCTATATTTCATGCTTTATGTAAAATAAGCGGTATTGTAAGTTTGTAAAATATTGTATAAAAGTTTGAACGCGAAATATTATTATAATCAGTTTTTCATATAGAATTGTAGTAGTTGAATTGTATATTAGCTACTAAGTATGAACTTAATGGGTAGGTACTTCCCAAATTTAAACTTATAAAACGCTAATATGAAGAAAAAGCTTTTATAAATGAGTTCATATTATGCTACGAAATACTATTAACTACTCTTAATATTCTGTATGATTAACTTGTTCCATTTGACTATTTTGAAGGAAATGGCACCGACTACTCGACACACCGTGAATATGAATGAAGAGGAACTCCGTACTTATCTAGCTTCAAACATAGCCGCAGTACAGGCTGCGCTACATACCAACAATAACCTTGGATCTAGCAGTACAGGAAATCGTGTAGGATGCACCTACAAAGAATTCACTGCCTACAAACCTTTGGAATTTGATGGAACCGAAGGACCGATCGGATTGAAACGGTGGACCGAGAAGGTCGAATCGGTGTTTGCCATAAGTAAGTGTACTGAAGAGGATAAAGTGAAGTACGCTACGAATACCTTCACAGGTTCTGCGTTAACATGGTGGAATACCTATCTAGAGCAAGTGGGACAAGACGATGCGTACGCACTACTGTGGTCAGCATTCAAGCACTTGATGAACGAGAAATACCGTCCCAGAACCGAGGTCAATAAGCTCAAGACAGAACTTAGAGGGTTACGAACCCAAGGATTTGATATTACCACGTACGAAAGGCGATTCACAGAATTGTGCCTATTGTGTCCGGGAGCATTCGAAGATGAGGAAGAGAAGATCGACGCGTTTGTGAAAGGATTACCGGAAAGAATTCAAGAAGATATAAGTTCACACGAGCCCGCCTCCATACAACAGGCATGTAGAATGGCTCACAAACTAGTGAACCAGATTGAAGAAAGAATTAAAGAACAGACTGCTGAAGAGGCCAATGTGAAGCAAGTCAAAAGAAAGTGGGAGGAAAACGGTGATAAGAATCACCAATACAACAACAACAGCAATTACAACAATAATCGCAACAATTATCCCAACAATCGCAACATCAATCGTAACTACAACAAACGGCCCAACAACAACAACAACAACTACTACTACAACAATCATCCCAACAACAATAATAACCGCAACAACAACAACAATCAGAAGCAGCTATGCCAAAGGTGTGAAAAGTATCACTCGGGGTTCTGCACCAAATTTTGCAACAAGTGTAAAAGAAATGGTCATAGCGCGGCGAAGTGTGAGGTCTACGGACCAGGGGTTAATAGAACGAAAGGAACAAATGGTGTTGGAACGAGTAATGGCGGAGCAAGTAGTGTCGGAGCAAGTTATGCCAATGTAGTTTGTTATAAATGTGGAAAACCGGGCCACATTATTAGAAATTGCCCGAACCAGGAGAACACGAATGGACAAGGCCGCGGAAGAGTTTTCAATATTAATGCGGCAGAGGCACAGGAAGACCCGGAGCTTGTTACGGGTACGTTTCTTATTGACAATAAATATGCTTACGTTTTATTTGATTTGGGTGCGGATAGAAGCTATATGAGTAGAGATTTTTGTGCCAAATTAAGTTGTCCATTGATGCCTTTGGATAGTAAATTTTTACTCGAATTAGCAAATGGTAAGTTAATTTCAGCAGATAATATATGTCGGAATCGAGAAATTAAACTGGTTAGCGAAACATTTAAGATTGATTTGATACCAGTAGAGTTAGGGAGTTTTGATGTGATAATCGGTATGGACTGGTTGAAAGAAGCGAAAGCAGAGATCGTTTGTTACAAAAATGCAATTCGCATTATACGAGAAAAAGGAAAACCATTAATGGTGTACGGAGAAAAGGGCAACACGAAGCTACATCTTATTAATAATTTGAAGGCACAAAAACTAATAAGAAAAGGTTACTATCCTGTTCTAGCACACGTCGAGAAAGTACAAACTGAAGAAAAGAGCATCAATGATGTTCCCATTGCAAAAGAATTTCCCGATGTATTTCCGAAAGAATTACCGGGATTACCCCCACATCGATCCATTGAATTTCAAATAGATCTTGTACCAGGAGCTGCACCAATAGCTCGTGCTCCTTACAGACTCGCACCCAGCGAGATGAAAGAACTGCAAAGCCAATTACAAGAACTTTTAGAGCGTGGTTTCATTCGACCAAGCACATCACAGTGGGGAGCTCCTGTTTTGTTTGTTAAGAAGAAAGATGGTACATTCAGGTTGTGTATCGACTACCGAGAGTTGAACAAACTTACCATCAAGAACCGCTACCCACTACCGAGAATCGACGACTTATTTGATCAACTACAAGGCTCGTCTGTTTATTCAAAGATTGACTTACGTTCCGGGTATCATCAAATGCGGGTGAAAGAAGATGATATTCCAAAGACTGCTTTCAGAACACGTTACGGTCATTACGAGTTTATGGTCATGCCGTTTGGTTTAACTAATGCACCAGCTGTGTTCATGGACCTTATGAACCGAGTGTGTGGACCATACCTTGACAAGTTTGTCATTGTTTTCATTGATGACATACTTATTTACTCAAAGAATGACCAAGAACACGGTGAACATTTGAGAAAGGTGTTAGAAGTATTGAGGAATGAAGAATTGTATGCTAAGTTTTCAAAGTGTGCATTTTGGTTGGAAGAAGTTCAATTCCTCGGTCACATAGTGAACAAAGAAGGTATTAAGGTGGATCCGGCAAAGATAGAAACTGTTGAAAAGTGGGAAACCCAGAAAACTCCGAAACACATACGCCAGTTTTTAGGACTAGCTGGTTACTACAGAAGGTTCATCCAAGACTTTTCCAGAATAGCAAAACCCTTGACTGCATTAACGCATAAAGGGAAGAAATTTGAATGGAATGATGAACAAGAGAAAGCGTTTCAGTTATTGAAGAAAAAGCTAACTACGGCACCTATATTGTCATTGTCTGAAGGGAATGATGATTTTGTGATTTATTGTGACGCATCAAAGCAAGGTCTCGGTTGTGTATTAATGCAACGAACGAAGGTGATTGCTTATGCGTCTAGACAATTGAAGATTCAAACAAAATTATACGACGCATGATTTGGAATTAGGCGCGGTTGTTTTTGCATTAAAGACTTGGAGGCACTACTTATATGGGGTCAAAAGTATTATATATACCAACCACAAAAGTCTTCAACACATATTTAATCAGAAACAACTGAATATGAGGCAGCGTAGGTGGATTGAATTATTGAATGATTACGACTTTGAGATTCGTTACCACCCGGGGAAGGCAAATGTGGTAGCCGATGCCTTGAGCAGGAAGGACAGAGAACCCATTCGAGTAAAATATATGAATATAATGATTCATAATAACCTTACTACTCAAATAAAGGAGGCGCAACAAGGAGTTTTAAAAGAGGGAAATTTAAAGGATGAAATACCCAAAGGATCGGAGAAGCATCTTAATATTCGGGAAGACGGAACCCGGTATAGGGCTGAAAGGATTTGGGTACCAAAATTTGGAGATATGAGAGAAATGGTACTTAGAGAAGCTCATAAAACCAGATACTCAATACATCCTGGAACGGGGAAGATGTACAAGGATCTCAAGAAACATTTTTGGGGGCCGGGTATGAAAGCCGATGTTGCTAAATACGTAGGAGAATGTTTGACGTGTTCTAAGGTCAAAGCTGAGCATCAGAAACCATCAGGTCTACTTCAACAACCCGAAATCCCAGAATGGAAATGGGAAAACATTACCATGGATTTCATCACTAAATTGCCAAGGACTGCAAGTGGTTTTGATACTATTTGGGTAATAGTTGATCATCTCACCAAATCAGCACACTTCCTGCCAATAAGAGAAGATGACTAGATGGAGAAGTTAGCACGACTGTAATTGAAGGAAGTCGTCTCCAGACATGGAATACCAATCTCTATTATCTCTGATAGGGATGGCAGATTTATTTCAAGATTCTGGCAGACATTACAGCAAGCATTGGGAACTCGTCTAGACATGAGTACTGCCTATCATCCACAAACAGATGGGCAGAGCAAAAGGATGATACAAACGCTTGAAGACATGCTACGAGCTTGTGTTATTGATTTCGGAAACAGTTGGGATCGACATCTACCGTTAGCAGAATTTTCCTACAACAACAGCTACCATTCAAGCATTGAGATGACGCCGTTTGAAGCACTTTATGGTAGAAAGTGCAGGTCTCCGATTTGTTGGAGTGAAGTGGGGGATAGACAGATTATGGGTCCGGAGATAATACAAGAAACTACCGAGAAAATCATCCAAATTCAACAAAGATTGAAAACCGCCCAGAGTCGACAAAAGAGCTACGCGGACAGTAAAAGAAAAGATGTAGAGTTTGAAATTGGAGAAATGGTCATGCTTAAGGTTTCACCTTGGAAAGGCGTTGTTCGATTTGGTAAACGGGGGAAACTAAATCCAAGGTACATTGGATCATTCAAGATTATAGATCGTGTCGGACCAGTAGCTTACCAACTGGAGCTACCTCAACAACTCGCGGCTGTACATAACACTTTCCACGTCTCAAATTTGAAGAAATGTTTTTCTAAAGAAGATCTCACTATTCCGTTGGACGCAATCCAAATCAATGAAAAACTTCAATTCATTGAAGAACCCGTCGAAATAATGGATCGTGAGGTTAAGAGACTTAAACAAAACAAGATACCGATTGTTAAGGTTCGATGGAATGCTCGTAGAGGACCCGAGTTCACCTGGGAGCGTGAAGATCAGATGAAGAAGAAATACCCGCATTTATTTCCTGAAGATACGTCAACACCTCCAACTGCTTAAAATTTCGGGACGAAATTTATTTAACGGGTAGGTACTGTAGTGACCCGAACTTTTCCATGTTTATATATATATTAAATGAAATTTTTATTTACATGATTAAGTGTTTCCAACATGTTAAACAATCAAACTTGTTAAGACTTGATTAATTGAAATAGGTTTCATATAGACAATTGACCACCCAAGTTGACCGGTGATTCACGAACGTTAAAACTTGTAAAAACTATACGATGACATATATATGGTTATATATATAGTTAACATGATTTTATTATAAGTATGTATCTCATTAGGTATTTTAACAATGAGTTATATACATAAAAATGAGACTATTAATTTAAGAAACTCGAAAACGATATATATAACGATTATCGTTATAACAACGTCTTACTAGGTACATATGAATCATATTAAGATATTTATACACTTGGTTAATTATGTTAAATGATAAGTAAATATATTATTAAGTGTATTAACAATGAAATACATATGTAAAAATAAGACTACTAACTTAATGATTTCGAAACGAGACATATATGTAACAATTATCGTTGTAACGACATTTAACTGTATATATATCATACTAAGATATATTATATATCATAATATCATGATAATATAACAATTTAACATCTCATTTGTTATAATAAATAATGGGTTAACAACATTCAACAAGATCGTTAACCTAAAGGTTTCAAAACAACATTTACATGTAACGACTAACGATGACTTAACGACTCAGTTAAAATGTATATACATGTAGTGTTTTAATATGTATTCATACACTTTTGAAAGACTTCAAGACACTTATCAAAATACTTCTACTTAACAAAAATGCTTACAATTACATCCTCGTTCAGTTTCATCAACAATTCTACTCGTATGCACCCGTATTCGTACTCGTACAATACACAGCTTTTAGATGTATGTACTATTGGTATATACACTCCAATGATCAGCTCTTAGCAGCCCATGTGAGTCACCTAACACATGTGGGAACCATCATTTGGCAACTAGCATAAAATATCTCATAAAATTACAAAAATATGAGTAATCATTCATGACTTATTTACATGAAAACAAAATTACATATCCTTTATATCTAATTCATACACCAACGACCAAAAACACATACAAACACTTTCATTCTTCAATTTTATTCATCTAATTGATCTCTCTCAAGTTCTATCTTCAAGTTCTAAGTGTTCTTCATAAATTCCAAAAGTTCTAGTTTCATAAAATCAAGAATACTTCCAAGATTGCAAGTTTACTTCCAAGTTTTCTAAATCCATTCCAAGTAATCATCCAAGATCAAGAAACCTTTGTTACTAACAGTAGGTTATCTTTCTAATAGAAGGTAATAATCATATTCAAACTTTAATTCAATTTCTATAACTATAACAATCTTATTTCGAGTGAAAATCTTACTTGAAATTGTTTTCGTGTCATGATTCTGCTTCAAGAACTTTCAAACCATCCAAGGATCCTTTGAAGCTAGATCTATTTTTCTCATTTCCAGTAGGTTTATCCAAGGAACTTGAGGTAGTAATGATGTTCATAACATCATTCGATTCATACATATAAAGCTATCTTATTCGAAGGTTTAAACTTGTAATCACTAGAACATAGTTTAGTTAATTCTAAACTTGTTCGCAAACAAAAGTTAATCCTTCTAACTTGACTTTTAAAATCAACTAAACACATGTTCTATATCTATATGATATGCTAACTTAATGATTTAAAACCTGGAAACACGAAAAACACCGTAAAACCGAATTTACGCCGTCGTAGTAACACCGCGGGCTGTTTTGGGTTAGTTAATTAAAAACTATGATAAACTTTGATTTAAAAGTTGTTATTTTGAGAAAATGATTTTTATTATGAACATGAAACTATATCCAAAAATTATGGTTAAACTCAAAGTGGAAGTATGTTTTCTAAAATGGTTATCTAGACGTCGTTCTTTCGACTGAAATGACTACCTTTACAAAAACGACTTGTAACTTATTTTTCCGACTATAAACCTATACTTTTTCTGTTTAGATTCATAAAATAGAGTTCAATATGAAACCATAGCAATTTGATTCACTCAAAACGGATTTAAAATGAAGAAGTTATGGGTAAAACAAGATTGGATAATTTTTCTCATTTTAGCTACGTGAAAATTGGTAACAAATCTATTCCAACCATAACTTAATCAACTTGTATTGTATATTATGTAATCTTGAGATACCATTGACACGTATACAATGTTTCGACCTATCATGTCGACACATCTATATATATTTCGGAACAACCATAGACACTCTATATGTGAATGTTGGAGTTAGCTATACAGGGTTGAGGTTGATTCCAAAATATATATAGTTTGAGTTGTGATCAATACTGAGATACGTATACACTGGGTCATGGATTGATTCAAGATAATATTTATCGATTTATTTCTGTACATCTAACTGTGGACAACTAGTTGTAGGTTACTAACGAAGACAGCTGACTTAATAAACTTAAAACATCAAAGTATATTAAAAGTGTTGTAAATATATTTTGAACATACTTTGATATATATGTATATATTGTTATAGGTTCGTGAATCAACCAGTGGCCAAGTCTTACTTCCCGACGAAGTAAAAATCTGTGAAAGTGAGTTATAGTCCCACTTTTAAAATCTAATATTTTTGGGATGAGAATACATGCAGGTTTTATAAATGATTTACAAAATAGACACAAGTACGTGAAACTACATTCTATGGTTGAATTATCGAAATCGAATATGCTCCTTTTTATTAAGTCTGGTAATCTAAGAATTAGGGAACAGACACCCTAATTGACGCGAATCCTAAAGATAGATCTATTGGGCCTAACAAACCCCATCCAAAGTACCGGATGCTTTAGTACTTCGAAATTTATATCATATCCGAAGGGTGTCCCGGAATGATGGGGATATTCTTATATATGCATCTTGTTAATGTCGGTTACCAGGTGTTCACCATATGAATGATTTTTATCTCTATGTATGGGATGTGTATTGAAATATGAAATCTTGTGGTCTATTATTATGATTTGATATATATAGGTTAAACCTATAACTCACCAACATTTTTGTTGACGTTTTAAGCATGTTTATTCTCAGGTGATTATTAAGAGCTTCCGCTGTCGCATACTTAAATAAGGACGAGATTTGGAGTCCATGCTTGTATGATATTATGTAAAAACTGCATTCAAGAAACTTATTTTGTTGTAACATATTTGTATTGTAAACCATTATGTAATGGTCGTGTGTAAACAGGATATTTTAGATTATCATTATTTGATAATCTACGTAAAGCTTTTTAAACCTTTATTGATGAAATAAAGGTTATGGTTTGTTTTAAAATGAATGCAGTCTTTGAAAAACGTCTCATATAGAGGTCAAAACCTCGCAACGAAATCAATTAATATGGAACGTTTTTAATCAATAAGAACGGGACATTTCAGCTGCAACACTTAAAACTGATTATGTTTGTTGTAGCTACTTGTATTATGTTTGAAAATATATTACGACAACGTATACTCAATTAGGGGAAAAAAATAGTTTTAATGGTGTCTCGTGGTTGAAGGGGGCGTTAAACTCATTGCCAATTGAACCAATTCGCTTTAAGGAATCATACACAAATGGATTTTTGAAAGAAATTTCAGGTTCAGATTTTACTCCACTTTGTTGCATTCATCATTTTAGTTATATTTGTTGTTGTAAGTGCATATTATGATCACATGTATTGCTAATATCGAAAAATCAGTTGAACTTTTAACATTGAAAAAAACTCATGCTTGGCTTAGAAAAAAAGTTATAGGTAATTTAATTAATGCTTATTATTATCTTTATCGATTATTCAGATGATGGAGCTTCTGACTTACTAGCTAAGTCTGGGGTGTCTGTTTGGTTGGGTTGACTTTGGCTCTCATAAGAGGTTTAAGATTGTGGTTAGCATCAGAGGGGACAGTATTTGTGGCTCATTTAGGAGAAACATTGTGAGTATCTTCAAAATTGCAAGAGGTGATAATCCTTGTTGAGACTAACTATATAGACACAATTAACAGCTTTATGTGATAAAATGAGTCAATTCAAAGTTTGTTTTATTTCTAATGGGTCACACGGGTCAAATTAGAAAGGGAACACATCCAATAAATTAAGAGCGACTAACAGAACAATCAAGTGCTCATTACCTCATTACTGCATTACTTAAAAATTTGAATAATATTTATCTGATCTTTTAAATATAAATTACAATTACAATGTTAGTAGCACACTAGCACATGCTAACTCTTATTTTTCAAGTAAAAATTAAGATAAAATATTTGTTAACATTTTTGCTTTCATTTCAGCAAGCTTGTTTTATCGATCAATGGAAGTAACGAGCAAATCTGCGATCAGTTAATGGAAGTAGCACTTGCTGGTTACATTCGAGGATTTCATTCCGAGGTATTAATATTAAGTTTTGCATTAGTTTTCCAATTTTATACAATGGTTTTGGCCTGCAACGAATAAAATGGGATGAAGGTCATCCAAAATGTATTAATGCAGCCTAAATTGTTTGATATTTAAAATTTTTAGAATGTCTCTATAATAACATATGTTTTGTAATCATGTTAATGCATTAATACTAATATCAATCACAAAAGGAAAATGAATAAACAATGTTTTCGGGTCAAGCAGGCCGGACTCGGCCCTTGTTAACCCGCATTAAAGACAACTCATTTGACATGTTTGTTCTATTTATGTACTTATGCTTGCAAGATTTACAACAATATCCTTCAGCTGATGCACAAATACTCGACCAAGACAAGTCAATTGTGGAAGTTTCCTTGAAGTTAACAGCATATAGCTCTCAAAGGTGATGATTAATAAAGTTTTTGTTGTTGTACAGCATACAGCATATGCATTTATTAATCATCAATTGTGGAAGTCTATTGTTATTGTACTCCCTGTAATTTTTGTTTAAAGTTTTTGTTGCATGGCCCAACCTTGATATGCATACTGATAAGATTATGAATTTGTAATAGAATATAACAGATTATACTTTATACGTATAAAGCAAATAAGAACAATGGAAATAGAATGAGTAATGATGAAGAACTTTATTCATATGCATGAAAAAGATACAATCGGTACAGATCCAATCTATTGGAATCTTACTGCCTCAAGCCCATTGGCTGAATTCTAACAGAACCGTAAAACAAGGAATGCCATATTCTCTCACTATGCCATCCTATATATTATTCATTTGCAAAAGTAAATATCTAGGTGAATGAATCTTGACCCTCCATCTCATTCATTCTTGCTTCCCTCCTTTGATAGACTCTCCATTGTGTGGGCTTCGGTTGGACATCTTTAGGCTGCAAGATAAAGGTAGTGGGCTGCTCCTTATCACATACTATTCTCTTTTCTTTGTATACGATGTACATATCTTACTCTTATTCTTTTTATTAGATCGATGCCTTTCAAGAAACATAATCTTTTATTAATCTTGATTTTTTGTAGATCCAATCAACTTTTGCAAAAATTTATAATAATTGGTTTGGAGAGCATTAATAAATAACAAAATGCATTGTAGCCAAATTTTAAAGAGAAACCTAGAAAGTGTAAAAAATGGTAAAACAGGTTTTAACCCTCAAATGCAGACTGAAGCCCTCATTTTCACTCAAAAACATTTCCAGAAATGCTCTCATCTAGAGACAGAGAAGGGTTAGTGACAGAAAGTGGAAGGAAATTGTGAGAAAGGAGCAATTTCTACCGAAAAGGCGTGGGATCTTTTTCTTGCAAGCTAGGACTTCCATCTTATACTTATGGTAAGCCTTATATCCGAATTTTATGCCTTTATTGTCTATTGATAATTGATCGGTTGATTTATAAGAATATATGTTTCTCTTGGAGTCTTTGAAAGAACCATTCGGCTTTTAAGCACTAAACATGCTTTTTTGCTTCTTTTGAAAAGCAATATCAATAATTAAAAAGATCAATGTAGCATACAGGAATTAAAAAAATTAGGGTAAATAATGATCACGTGGATGCTTTTGAAAATCCAAGTGTTACGGTTCAAGAGTTAAACTAACTATACATATTGTGATTTTTAAGCTTAAAAGAACTTGGCAATGAGATGTGAGTCTTCTAGACCAGTATGAACTATGCGTTATGTGTATTTTTACTTTTCCTCTGTTGAATTACTGCAAGTAAACATGTTTTGTATGTTTCTGTATGATATTTATATGACCAGTACAAGAAAAGAAAAAAGGTCTGCTTCTTGCGCGAGTTCAAGTGGCACTAGCAAAAGAGGGATACGATGCCAAGGAAATTTTCGTGCTGGCAGGTACTCAGTTTTACCTTAAAGTTCTATATTTTATACAGGTATAGTGTATCAGTTAGGTGAGCATGTTAAAACTAGTTGACATCTAACCCTGTTAAGTGATAATTTAATATCCTTAATCAACAGTTTAAGCATGAAAAAACATATTGACATTTTTTGATCAATTGATTCGTTAAAGATAAAACCTAGGTTTACTTACATGGCTGGAGGAGCATGTGTGGTCGAGTCTTTGTTGGAAATGTGATGATTAATAAATGCATATGCAGAGACAAGTTCAACTTCTATAGTCTCTGTAGTCATATCATATTCGGCAAATTCAAATTAGAGGTATTTCATTCGCGTACTTAAATACAATTATGATAATGAATATGGTTTAAACCATGCTACTCCAATTTAAGGGGCATTGTGGTTGGTGGGTGAAACCTCTTTTTCAAAAACTCCTGGGTTATATTCAATTGTGCAAACAGGTCGAAGTATCATCCTTCTCGGAGTTCATTTCGCATATTCATTCAACAAGCAGATTGGGAGTGGAGTTGAAACATCATATTGGGATGAACCTTGGAAGTTTATATTCATTCGCAAATTCATTTAGTAAGCAGGTTCAACTTCTATAGTCTCTAATCGATGCGAACATGCTGCAGGGGGCTGCTGGAAATAGTCTTTTCAGAATAATATAATGTCTAAAAAAGTCAAAGTTTTTGTATGGCGCACCAAGCAAAAAAGAATTCTCGTTCGTGTGGAACTCGACAAGCGTGGTAAAAACTTGAATTCCATTCGGCATTCAACATGTGATGAAGACTTGGAGACAACGAAACATGCGATTTTCAAGTGTAAGCAACCTAAGGATGTGTGGGATGATGGGGATTTATGAGTTCCTCTATCCTATTATTTGAGGAAAGCATTCGTTGGAAAAAAATAATCGATGTTTTTCAACATTTGGTAAAACAATATGGCATGCACTCGAATCCATTACAGGTTATGTGATATGGATTAACAGAAACTCGGAAGTATTCAAGAATAAGCAATGGAATGGACCGGTTGTCCTTAACGAGATCCATGTGAGAACCTTCGAGTGGATATCGAATTGAACAAATCATGCTAAATTAGAGTGGCATGTGTGGTTGTTGAATCCAAGTTCATATTGTGATCAGTAGAGGTGTGTTAAAGTTGGGTTGCCATCTCTACAACTTAAAGTTAATAGCTCTTGCCGATGGTATCTATTCTTGGTGAGCCCTCATGTTACAATAGTGTTGTATGGTGTTCGTGTTGTCTGGATATATGTAATCTGAGTATGCTTTCGTGCATACTTATTGTATCCTCAAGTTGTTTTTTAATAAAAATACTATTGCTCGCCTTTAAAAAAAATTATGTTCGTGATTTTTTTACTACATATATTTATTACTTTTGAAATTCTGATGCTCATCTTTCTTTCATGTGTTTTTAAGTACACAAATTAATTTGTCTCAAACTACTTATACAGTATAGAGATTTTATTACATTATTAGATGCTCCAGGTTAGTTACATCGTTATTAATTTTTTTTTTAATCTAGCGAATTCGCGGGTATTTAACGAATGTGGGAAACTATAACGAATAATTGACAAAACTAACAAAAATCTTTCATTATCGTCACCTGCAACTTTATATGTCAAACTCTAGCATTTACAAACCGTTACTTATTACTACTTTTGAAGTTAAGTCGATTACTTTAATTTAAACAAGATTCTTTTTATATATTTTACACATTTGAACGTGTTTATTTGCGTTAACATGGTTAAATATTGTCTTAAGAAATCATCATTCTATTAAACCCGCGAAATCGCGGGTCTTTAACTAGTTTGTTAATTGTAATAGGGATAAGCCAATAAAAGTCGTATTATTGGATTTCAAATTCATATGTAGTATGATATGATATGATACAATTGTAACACGATTAGATCTTCTGATATATTTTAATTTGAATTCACGTTCTTTTCCAAAAATAAAAGTTTAATTGGTTTATACAAATTGAATAATGTTTTACTAGGGCATCAATATTGCGAGAAGAATAAAGGACAATCGAATATCACAGAGAATTAATCAAACTCGAGTTTATCCGAAGTCTTTTGGTAAGGCCTATAGTCTATAGTTTACAAGTATTTCGACATTCCATATAGACTGAACTGAATTATCAAAACATTACATATTGATCGAACCAAATGCTAATTATGTATGGAACTTACATATGTTTAAGAAGAAAAAAAAAATGAAACTGATCAAAACGAATACTCTCCGTATTTCATTATAGATTGTTCTTCGTTGATTATTTTTGTAAATTTCTAAAAAGATATACAAAATTTATGTACATTTTTTGTAATATTTAACTAGTAAAATAACCCGTGGAACCACAAGTTTGTTTAAACGCAACAGTTTAATGATATGTTTTAGGTATTAAGTGTTTGTCAGTACTAAAGTCATTTAGTTTAATGAACCGTGGAACTAAGGATTCCGATTAAGAAACTTGTCGTTTTTACAAACATAACGATATACTTAATTTGGTCATAATAAAGAACTACATTTATTCTCCCACCAGCCTCTTCCAATTTTCATCACAATTACTATTTTCTTTGTTATAAAAGCCTACATTACAACCTTTTATTGAGACATGTATTTCGCATACATATGTAACGTAATTAATCCCGTAAAAAATATATTTGAATAATAATAATAATATAATAATAATAATAATTATAATTATAATGTTTGCTTTAAAAATGAGAATTTATATGTTTAATAATAATTGGTACATATGGTAATGAGAGTGTTTTATTATAAGTTTGTACATAATGTTTCAAATATTGTACATATGATTATGGATGTGTTTTTACCATAAAGTTGTACATAATGTTTCAAATATTGTACATATGGCCATGAGGTGTTTTATTATAAGCAAGGTTGTAAAAGTTGCGAGTCGGGGACGCATCGGTTGAGACCTAAAAAGGACACGTCGGCCGAGTTGGCGACGAATCGGGGACACGTCGGACATTGACCAACGTTGACTTTATTCATAAATTCTTAATTTTTATTATATATATACAAAAAATAGTTGATTGTATACCATATAAATTTCTTAAATAAGAACTTGAATTTATAAACAATCAAACTTCAAACTCAATTAATGTTACTAAGTACTTAATCGGTAAGGACACGGAGAAAAGAGTGGCCCAAAAATAAAAATAAACCCTAATTTTAAAACATATAAGATCTTGACGAAAATTTGACTGATTTTGATCGACTTTGACAAACTTTGACCAACTTTGACCGAATTCTTAGATTTGGCCATCTTTTGAGTCGTTTTAAGAAAAAACGGGACGGAGAACCCAAAAAAATGCTGCATCGGCCTACGCGTCGGCAAAATCGGCCGACGTTTACAACACTGATTATAAGGTTGTACATAATGCTTCATATATTATAAAATTAAATATGTTAATATTTTATAAAATACAATTAATTATTTTAATGACATCATTATGGGAGGTTTAGATTTTTTTAATTTTTTTAAGCTTGAAAAACCTTATTTATGACATCATTATTTTAGAGACTTATATTATATTATAGATAGATTTTTGTAAATGTCTTACATAGTGCTTGTCAAATGTCAATTGATGTAGAACTCTATAAGTAATGATAAACCTGTTACGATATGGATGGATTCTCATTTTGTACGAATGCAAATGAATAGAGATGATTGATAACCTTGCACCGTAAAATTATGAATTATTAATTACTATTTCACCTACTCTATAATTGATTGTGAAAACGAATAATGTACAATTAACTTTTAGTATTATAAATACCCACTCAATTGTAAGGATATTTACACCATTCTTGAATAAGAATTCACTCTCTTCTTTCTTCTTTCATATTAGTTGAAAATAGGCCAATACATGTAGTTATAAACTACTAAATTACAACACGTTATCAGCACTAAGAGCTTGCTCAACGACCACTTCCATCTATCAAGATTCCCGTCGGCCACCATCCTCCGCCGCTGAAACCGCCGAAAGATCTTGAAACCTCCTATGTGTCTTCTGATCAAGAATTTATCAGCTTGGGTTCTTCCACCACCTAGTTATACTCATCAGGTATTCCAAAAGTTATTGACTTTATTTAATTTACATTACTTTTACTTAATTAATTAACAAGAAAATCAAGTCTTTACAACGATCATAAAATGAACCTGCTTTGAGAGAGGTATTAGACTTGAGCTTTGGTTTGTATCAGCTAATTTCAGTTATAGATATGAAAAAAAAGGATGATTAATAAAGTCTAAAAAATAAATAAATATATGTAAATATTAAGATTAGGAATAGGTTTACCTAAGAATTGAAACCGAAATCATATTGAAACTAAACACAACTTTGAAAGGACCCGTTCATATACATTATAAACGATTCACAATAGTTGATTACATTGCGAGGTATTTGACCTCTATATGATACATTTTACAAACATTGCATTCGTTTTTAAAAGACAAACTTTCATTACATTGAAAATTGACAGGCATGCATACCATTTCATAATATCCACTATCCAACTATAAATTGATTTAATAATAATCTTTGATGAACTCAATGACTCGAATGCAACGTTCTTCGAAATATGCTATGAAAGACTCCAAGTAATATCTTTAAAATGAGCAAATGCACAGCGGAAGATTTCTTTAACACCTGAGAATAAACATGCTTTAAAGTGTCAACCAAAAGGTTGGTGAGTTCATTAGTTTATCATAATCATTTATTTCCATCATTTTAATAGACCACAAGAATTTCATTTCCAGTTCTCATAAATATACGTCCCATGCATAGAGACAAAAATAATCATTCATATGGTGAACACCTGGTAACCGACATTAACTAGATACATATAAGAATATCCCCTATCATTCCGGGATCATCCTTCGAACATGATATAAATTTCGAAGTACTAAAGCATCCGGTACTTTGGATGGGGTTTGATAGGCCCAATAGATCTATCTTTAGGATTCGCGTCAATTAGGTGTATGTTCCCTAATTCTTAGATTACCAGACTTAATAAAAAGGGGCATATTCGATTTCGATAATTCAACCATAGAATGTAGTTTCACGTACTTGTGTCTATTTTGTAAATCATTTATAAAACCTGCATGTATTCTCATCCCAAAAATTTTAGATTTTAAAAGTGGGACTATAACTCACCATACTGTTTTTCGTAGTAAAAATACATATAACGTCATTGAAAAAGTGCAAGGTTGGCCTCGGATTCACGAACCTAAATTAATTATATATAATTATGTGTTGGTCAATATTTGTCTAACAAATTAGGTCAAGTCATAGTGTACCACAATCCTAATGCTCGAGACTAATATGCAAAAGTCAACAAAAGTAAATTTGACTCAAAATAATTTCCAAAAAATCTATACATGATTAATATATAGTTTAAATATCGTCGTTTTATATTTTTAAATATTTTTAAAAGATTTATTAGAGTAATAATATAATTTATTTATTAATAAATAAAATTTTATATTAAATTTATGTAATAAAATATACTTATATATATATTAAGTAATAAAATTTATAGGGTTCATTTAATATCATAAAGATAATATGATAGGTATTATTAAAGTAAGTTATTACACGTAGTAAAATATGTTTGTATCACATATTTATTTGATAAAATAATATCTATAATGATAGTAAGTAAAAGTTGTATTATTTTGTAATAATAATTATTATTATAAAAATATCAATATTTATAATTACTAAGATGACATTATGATAAAACGATAATTCTAATTATGATAACTTTAATATTTACGATAATTTTTAATATTATCTTTAAAATAATAATTCTATTTAAAATAATAATAATAATAATATTTTATAGTAACAATGACATTTCTATTAAAATGATAATTTTTGTTAAAATGATAGTTTTAATACTAACGATACTTTTAATAATAATAGTAATGATAAAAATAATAAGAACGATAATTTTATCTAAATCAATATCTTATAATATTTTAATTTCATCATGATACTCTTACTCATTATTTCCTAATCG